>NW_021192457.1:0-160202 GCF_002162155.2 Triticum dicoccoides | reverse complement strand
AGAGTGTGCTTTTCCCTTGTTTACGTGCCGCGCCGTGATTTTGTTGGTGTTCTAGGCTCGCGTCTCTAGCACAGTCTAGCCTAGGACCAGCACAGTACCGTCGTTGAGCGTTTATTCAACTTTGCATCTCTGAATTGATTATTGCTGACCCTTTTTGCTACCATAGTATAAGCCTTCCCAGCTCCACATACATCTACGTCGTGCGTTTGACTCTCCCTGGTAATCGCTCTATCCAAGCTTTGAGAGTTTTGACTACAACGGTTGCCGATCACCGCCTGTTGCTGGGTAAGAACTGGTAAGAATTTGAGTTTTGCTTGACGGATTTGTGACACCCACCACCACCACTTGTTCGTAGTCTGTAGGATCATATTCTTGTGTGTTTCTATTGCTGCTAACCATGCCAGGATCACAAGCCGACGAGATTGACTGGGAGAATTTATCGAACAGGAGCTTCATGATAAGTTTCAGCAAATGATGACTGAACAGGTGCAAGATGTGCTGAACAATTTCGAAGAGGCCATGGAGAAGATCACTGGCCTTGAGAAGACGTTCGAAACAAAGCTCGATAACAGATTTAATGAATTGCTCGCGCGTCTTCCACCACCACAACCCGCAGCACCTAACGCACCTCTCCAACAACAACAACAACGACTACCTCCACGTCGCGAAATAGACCTTCGCCGAGCGAGCCGTGTTCCTCTTGCGTTTGGCCAAACTGTTGGTGCTGCTGTTGATACTTCTGTGGCTCCTGCTACTGCTGTTGCTGGTACCCAGGAGGATGATGAGTATGCGGGCGATTATGAGGATGAGGTTGATCAAAATCAGATCTACGAGCAGCCACCAGCACCACCACCAGCTGGTCGACCTCAGGTATATATTCGTAATGGTAGGCCTGCACCACCACCTCAGGTACGAGATGATGTCCATTTTGCATGTGTATGGTGGTCTGAACATTGTAGATTATATCCTATTCCAACTACTTGGGCTGCTTTGAAAACTGCTATGCGTACGCGTTGGGTTCCACCATATTATCAACGTGAATTGCTTCAAAAATTGCAGGGTTTAAGACAAGAAAAAAATTCTGTAGAAGAATATTATCAGGAATTACAAACTGGCATGATTAGATGTGGTATTGTTGAGGAGAATGAAGCTATGCTTGCACGTTTTCTGGGTGGATTAAATAGAGAGATTCAGACCATTCTAGACTATAAGGAGTATACTAATATCACTCGTTTATTCCATCTTGCTTGTAAAGCTGAACGTGAAGTGCAGGATCGACAAGCATTGGGGCGAACTAACTTTTCTGCAGGCCGACCTTCATCATGGACACCACGTGCATCTTCTACTTCAACTGCACCAGCACCTCCATCAGGTGCCACCTCCAGCCGTGATACAAGAAAACAGGCACAACCACCATTATCTGCCAAGAGCGCACCTGCGGGGCCTACACAGCGTTCTTCTTCTTCCATAGCATCAACAGGGCACACAAGTGATATTATTTGTCGTCGTTGTAAGGGAGGAGGTCATTATGCGAGAGAATGCAAATCTCCGCGTGTGATGATTGCTACCGCGGATGGTGGATATGAGTCCGCTAGTGACTATGATGAGGAGACTTTGGCTCTTATTACACGTGAAGAACATGGTGGAGATGATTCTGATAATGAGACGCAATACATGGCTCCTGAAGACGCTGACAGGTATGAATGTTTAGTTGCTCAACGTGTTTTGAGTGTGCAGATCACACAAGCTGAGCAAAATCGGAGGCACAATTTTCTCCATACCAAGGGAGTTGTGAAGGAACGTTCTGTGCGCGTCATCATAGACGGAGGGAGCTGCAACAACTTGGCTAGCATGGAGATGGTCGAGAAGCTTTCTCTCACCACAAGACCACGTCCACATCCTTACTACATCCAATGGTTCAACAACAGCGGCAAGGTTAAGGTAACACGTACTGTTCGTGTGCATTTTAGTATATCTACATATGCTGATTATGTTGATTGTGATGTGGTACCTATGCAAGCATGTTCCTTATTACTTGGTAGACCATGGCAATTTGATAAAAATTCTGTACACCATGGTAGAAACAATCACTATACTCTTATTCATAAGGATAAAAATATTACTTTGCTTCCTATGACTCCTGATTCCATTTTGAAAGATGATATTAATAGAGCTAATAAAGCAAAACAGGAGACGAATAAGAGTGAAAATCAGATTGTGGCAAAAGAATTTGAGCAAAAAATGAAGCCTAATAATAAACCATCTAGTGTTGCTTCTGAAATTAAATTGAAAAGTGCATGTTTATTTGCCACCAAATCTGATATTGATGAGCTAGATTTCAGCAAATCTGTTTGCTATGCTTTTGTGTGCAAAGAGGCATTATTTTCATTCGAGGACGTACCTTCCTCTTTGCCTCCTGCTGTGACTAACATTTTGCAGGAGTTCGCTGACGTCTTTCCACAAGACGTGCCACCGGGATTACCGCCTATTCGAGGGATTGAGCATCAGATTGACTTAATTCCCGGTGCTTCACTGCCAAACCGTGCACCATACCGTACCAATCCAGAGGAGACGAAGGAGATTATGCGTCAAGTACAAGAGCTTCTCGACAAAGGTTATATACACGAATCCCTTAGTCCTTGTGCTGTTCCTATTATTCTAGTGCCGAAAAAGGATGGTACATCACGTATGTGTGTTGATTGTAGAGGCATTAATAATATTACTATTCGTTATCGTCATCCTATTCCAAGGCTAGATGATATGCTTGATGAATTGAGTGGCTCTACAATATTCTCCAAAGTTGATTTATGTAGTCGATACCATCAAATTCGTATGAAATTGGGAGATGAATGGAAAACGGCATTCAAAACTAAGTTTGGATTATATGAGTGGTTAGTCATGCCTTTTGGGTTAACTAATGCACCTAGTACTTTCATGAGATTAATGAACGAAGTTTTACGTGCTTCCATTGGACGATTTGTGGTAGTTTACTTTGATGACATATTGATTTATAGCAGATCTTTGGAAGAACATTTGGAACATTTACGTGCTGTTTTTATTGCTCTACGTGATGCACGTTTGTTTGGTAACCTTGGGAAGTGCACCTTTTGCACCGACCGAGTATCTTTTCTTGGCTATGTTGTTACTCCACAGGGAATTGAAGTTGATAAAGCCAAGATTGAAGCTATTGAGAGTTGGCCGCAACCCAAAATGGTCACACAAGTGAGGAGTTTTCTTGGCCTCGCTGGATTCTATAGGCGTTTTGTGAGAGATTTCAGCACCATTGCTGCACCTCTCAATGAGCTTACAAAGAAAGATGCGCCTTTTCTTTGAGGTACCGCACAGGATGAAGCCTTCACGGTATTGAAAGATAAGTTGACACATGCTCCTTTACTCCAACTTCCTGATTTTAATAAGACTTTTGAGCTTGAATGTGATGCTAGTGGAATTGGATTAGGAGGTGTGTTATTACAAGATGGCAAACATGTTGCATACTTTTCTGAAAAATTGAGTGGGCCTAGTCTGAATTATTCTACTTATGATAAAGAATTATATGCTCTTGTTCGGACTTTAGAAACATGGCAACATTATTTATGGCCCAAAGAATTTGTTATACATTCTGATCATGAATCTTTGAAACATATTAAAAGTCAAGCTAAACTGAATCGTATACATGCTAAATGGGTTGAATTCATTGAGACTTTCCCTTATGTCATTAAACACAAGAAGGGAAAAGAAAATGTTATTGCTGATGCATTGTCTCGTCGCTATACTATGCTTTCACAACTTGACTTCAAAATATTTGGTTTGGAGACCATCAAAGATCAATATGTGCATGATGCTGATTTTAAAGATGTAATGCAGAATTGTAAAGAAGGAAGAATGTGGAACAAGTTTGTCGTTAACAATGGATTTGTGTTTCGTGCTAACAAGCTATGCATTCCAGCTAGCTCCGTTCGTCTTTTGTTGTTGCAGGAGGCGCATGGAGGAGGATTAATGGGACACTTTGGCGTGAAGAAGACGGAGGACGTACTTGCTACACATTTCTTTTGGCCAAAGATGAGACGGGATGTTGAGCGTTTTATTGCTCGATGCACTACATGTCAAAAAGCTAAGTCACGACTCAATCCTCATGGTTTATATATGCCTTTGCCTGTACCTAGTGTTCCTTGGGAGGATATATCTATGGACTTTGTTTTAGGTTTACCTCGAACAAAGAAGGGGAGGGATAGCATATTTGTTGTCGTGGATAGATTCTCGAAAATGGCACACTTTATACCATGTCATAAAAGCGATGATGCTGTTAATGTTGCTGATTTGTTCTTTCGTGAAATTATTCGCTTGCATGGTGTTAGAGGCGAGGGTCCCGATCTTTCGATGAGATGATGGATATCGCTTTGGTGGAAGTCGACTTTGACGATCCGACTACGAACGTGCAAGGACGTCGCGCCTTAGCAATCGCTAAACCAACTCCGAGAGGTTATTGACCACGCCGGAGCACGATCAACCTGACCACGAGGGTCTGTTTCCTGCGAGCAAACGAAGAACAAGCAAGAAACTAAGATTGCAATCTGGATATTGCGAATATAAGATGAAAGCTTTATTGATCAAGGTGGGGTTCTGTGACGCCTTTGTCTGGTCGTTGAACACAAACGAAGTACGCGAAGTTGCAGCTATGGCGAACTTTTAATCTAAACAAAACCCAAAGTCTAAACGATGCCCTAAGGGCTGTATATATGGAGGAAGAGGGGGGGAATTTCGTGGCCCTTGGTGGAGGGGTCCGAAATCAACCCTATCTCTTGTTTCCCCACAAATACGGACTCTAAAAATAGCCTATACTTATGTATTTCGAAATTACATGGGCCTGGCCTAATAATAAGGTGACGCAGCACCTAAAATAGCCTCGGGACGAAATTTATGAAGTGGCATCTTGTATATTTCGTCCAAGGCTTCATGCACCCATTATGGTGGCTTCAAAGTCCTGAAATCATCACTTGTAACTCCGTTCTTGTTCCCCTTGCGCATGCCATCATCTCCATGCTTGTTCTTGCTCCAATGTTCATCCTTCTCCAAGCTAGGCCCTTCATTTGTAAGCAAAACAAATGTATCCAATTTAGGCAGCATCATATTCTCATGAACATTAGAATCATTACCAAGAAACGAAAGTACCTGGTAATTTAGTTGGCGTGCACGAGCTCTAGTAATTGGTCCAGTATGTATAGCAGCAGGGGCTATGGGTGTAACAATTGTATTGATGTCCTCATCATCTTTCGATGAGATGATGGATATCGCTTTGTTGGAAGTCGACTTTGACGATCCGACTACGAACGTGCGAGGACGTCGCGCCTTAGCAATCGCTAAACCAACTCCGAGAGGTTATTGACCACGCCGGAGCACGATCAACCTGACCACGAGGGTCTGTTTCCTGCGAGCAAACGAAGAACAAGCAAGAAACTGAGATTGCAATCTGGATATTGTGAATATAAGATGAAAGCTTTATTGATCAAGGTGGGGTTCTGTGACGCCTTTGTCTGGTCGTTGAACACAAACGAAGTACGCGAAGTTGCAGCTATGGCGAACTTTTAATCTAAACAAAACCCAAAGTCTAAACGATGCCCTAAGGGCTGTATATATGGAGGAAGAGGGGGGAATTTCGTGGCCCTTGGTGGAGGGGTCCGAAATCAACGCTATCTCTTGTTTCCCCACACATACGGACTCTAAAAATAGCCTATACTTATGTATTTCGAAATTACATGGGCCTGGCCCAATAATAAGGTGACGCAGCACCTAAAATAGCCTCGGGACGAAATTTATGAAGTGGCATCTTGTATATTTCGTCCAAGGCTTCATGCACCCATTATGGTGGCTTCAAAGTCCTGAAATCATCACTTGTAACTCCGTTCTTGTTTCCCTTGCGCATGCCATCATCTCCATGCTTGTTCTTGCTCCAATGTTCATCCTTCTCCAAGCTAGGCCCTTCATTTGTAAGCAAAACAAATGTATCCAATTTAGGCAGCATCATATTCTCATGAACATTAGAATCATTACCAAGAAACGAAAGTACCTGGTAATTTAGTTGGCGTGCACGAGCTGTTTTGAAGAATAATAAGAAAATGTGGGAGGAATGCTTGCCTCATATTGAATTTGCTTATAATCGTTCATTGCATTCTACTACTAAGATGTGCCCTTTTGAAGTTGTGTATGGTTTCCTACCTCGTGCACCTATTGATTTGTTGCCTCTTCCATCTTCGGAGAAGGTTAATTTTGATGCTAAACAACGTGCTGAATTGATTTTAAAAATGCATGAGTTAACTAAGGAAAACATTGAGCGCATGAATGCTAAATATAAACTTGCTGGAGATAAGGGTAGAAAACATGTTGTGTTTGCACCTGGAGATCTTGTTTGGTTACATTTGCGTAAGGATAGATTTCCTGATTTGCGCAAATCAAAGTTAATGCCACGTGCTGATGGTCCCTTTAAGGTGTTAGAGAAAATAAATGATAATGCATATAAACTTGAGCTGCCTGCAGATTTTGGGGTTAGTCCCACTTTTAACATTGCAGATTTGAAGCCTTATTTGGGTGAGGAAGACGAACTTCCGTCGAGGACGACTTCATTTCAAGAAGGGGAGGATGATGAGGACACCAATACAATTGTTACACCCACAGCCCCTGCTGCTATACATACTGGACCAATTACTAGAGCTCGTGCACGCCAACTAAATTACCAGGTACTTTCGTTTCTTGGTAATGATTCTAATGTTCATGAGAATATGATGCTGCCTAAATTGGATACATTTGTTTTGCTTACAAATGAAGGGCCTAGCTTGGAGAAGGATGAACATTGGAGCAAGAACAAGCATGGAGATGATGGCATGCACAAGGGGAACAAGAACGGAGTTACAAGTGATGATTTCAGGACTTTGAAGCCACCATAATGGGTGCATGAAGCCTTGGACGAAATATACAAGATGCCACTTCATAAATTTCGTCCCGAGGCTATTTTAGGTGCTGCGTCACCTTATTATTGGACCAGGCCCATGTAATTTCGAAATACATAAGTATAGGCTATTTTTAGAGTCCGTATGTGTGGGGAAACAAGAGATAGGGTTGATTTCGGACCCCTCCACCAAGGGCCACGAAATTCCCCCCTCTTCCTCCATATATACAGCCCTTAGGGCATCGTTTAGACTTTGGGTTTTGTTTAGATTAAAAGTTCGCCATAGCTGCAACTTCGCGTACTTCGTTTGTGTTCAACGACCAGACAAAGGCGTCACAGAACCCCACCTTGATCAATAAAGCTTTCATCTTATATTCACAATATCCAGATTGCAATCTCAGTTTCTTGCTTGTTCTTCGTTTGCTCGCAGGAAACAGACCCTCGTGGTCAGGTTGATCGTGCTCCGGCGTGGTCAATAACCTCTCGGAGTTGGTTTAGCGATTGCTAAGGCGCGACGTCCTCGCACGTTCGTAGTCGGATCGTCAAAGTCGACTTCCAACAAAGCGATATCCATCATCTCATCGAAAGATGATGAGGACATCAATACAATTGTTACACCCATAGCCCCTGCTGCTATACATACTGGACCAATTACTAGAGCTCGTGCACGCCAACTAAATTACCAGGTACTTTCGTTTCTTGGTAATGATTCTAATGTTCATGAGAATATGATGCTGCCTAAATTGGATACATTTGTTTTGCTTACAAATGAAGGGCCTAGCTTGGAGAAGGATGAACATTGGAGCAAGAACAAGCATGGAGATGATGGCATGCGCAAGGGGAACAAGAACGGAGTTACAAGTGATGATTTCAGGACTTTGAAGCCACCATAATGGGTGCATGAAGCCTTGGACGAAATATACAAGATGCCACTTCATAAATTTCGTCCCGAGGCTATTTTAGGTGCTGCGTCACCTTATTATTGGGCCAGGCCCATGTAATTTCGAAATACATAAGTATAGGCTATTTTTAGAGTCCGTATGTGTGGGAAAACAAGAGATTGGGTTGATTTCGGACTCCTCCACCAAGGGCCACGAAATTCCCCCCCTCTTCCTCCATATATACAGCCCTTAGGGCATCGTTTAGACTTTGGGTTTTGTTTAGATTAAAAGTTCGCCATAGCTGCAACTTCGCGTACTTCGTTTGTGTTCAACGACCAGACAAAGGCGTCACAGAACCCCACCTTGATCAATAAAGCTTTCATCTTATATTCGCAATATCCAGATTGCAATCTTAGTTTCTTTCTTGTTCTTCGTTTGCTCGCAGGAAACAGACCCTCGTGGTCAGGTTGATCGTGCTCCGGCGTGGTCAATAACCTCTCGGAGTTGGTTTAGCGATTGCTAAGGCGCGACGTCCTCGCACGTTCGTAGTCGGATCGTCAAAGTCGACTTCCACCAAAGCGAAATCCACCATCTCATCGAAAGACGGGACACCTTTGCCTCTATCAAAAGACGGGACACCTTTGCCTCTATCAGGTGCCACCTCCAGCCGTGATACAAGAAAACAGGCACAACCACCATTATCTGCCAAGAGCGCACCTGCGGGGCCTGCACAGCGTTCTTCTTCTTCCATGGCATCAACAGGGCACACAAGTGATATTATTTGTCGTCGTTGTAAGGGAGGAGGTCATTATGCGAGGGAATGCAAATCTCCGCGTGTGATGATTGCTACCGCGGATGGTGGATATGAGTCTGCTAGTGACTATGATGAGGAGACATTGGCTCTTATTACACGTGAAGAACATGGTGGAGATGATTCTGATCATGAGACACAATACATGGCTCCTGAAGATGCTGACAGGTATGAATGTTTAGTTGCTCAACGTGCTTTGAGTGTGCAGGTCACACAAGCTGAGCAAAATCAGAGGCACAATTTGTTCCATACCAAGGGAGTTGTGAAGGAACGTTCTGTGCGCGTCATAATAGACGGAGGGAGCTGCAACAACTTGGCTAGCATGGAGATGGTGGAGAAGCTTTCTCTCACCACAAGACCATATCCACAGGCCCATGTAATTTCGCCCCTGCTGCAACTTCGTGTACTTCGTTTGTGTTCAACGACCAGACAAAGGCGTCACAGAACCCCACCTTGATCAATAAAGCTTTCATCTTATATTCGCAAAATCCAGATTGCAATCTCAGTTTCTTGCTTGTTCTTCGTTTGCTCGCAGGAAACAGACCCTCGTGGTCAGGTTGATCGTGCTCCGGCGTGGTCAATAACCTCTCGGAGTTGGTTTAGCGATTGCTAAGGCGCGACGTCCTCGCACGTTCGTAGTCGGATCGTCAAAGTCGACTGCCACCAAAGCGATATCCATCATCTCATCGAAAGACGGGACACCTTTGCCTCTATCAAGTGGTATCAGATTTCCAGGTTGCTCGGTGAGATTTTACAGTTTTTGGTAGTTTAGATCGAGTCTGTTCTTCATACCCATAGTCCACGAAAAAGCCACAAAAAAAATTAGGGTTAGTTCATCATATCCGAACCAATCTGAGCCTTTGCATAATCTTTTTAGGGTTTTGCTTTGTTGAATTTGCGGTTGCATTGTCGTGTCTAGTTGCTGGTCTTAGAGTCTAGTCTTTTAGAGTTTCGAGTTCTGGTCATAAGTTGTCACGCCGCCGCCGCACCATCATCATCACCCCTGCCATCTACCACCACCGCTTATCCGCCGCCGCTTCGAATCCGTATCCATATACCACCACAGCTGTCATATACCACCACCGCTGCCATCTACCACCATATATCCACCACCAATCCGAGTTCTTGTCATATTAGGTTTGTTTTCGAGATCCATCTAGATTCCGTTTCGTGTTTCCTTGCCGGAGTAGGTTTCGGAAAAAAAAAAGAGTCCGGAAACCACGCTCCGTTTAGGCCCAAAATTTTTCGAAAACGCATTTTTCGAAAAAATTTCTGGCTATCCTATTTTTAGGTGTTTGTGAGTGTTTTGAGACAGGTGCCATTATAGGAAGTTTTTTTTGACCCGTTTCCAGTTTTTGGGTCCGGGCAGTCGAAAAAAAAAATTGGTCGAAAAAAATTTCGTGCCCATCCTGTCAGTTTGAGCTAGGAAGAGTTTTGAGACACTCGCCATTATAGTGATTTTTCGCAAAAAAAAACAAAAAAGAGCGCAAAAAAAAGAGCGAAAAAAAAATTCCAGAGTGTGCTTTTCCCTTGTTTACGTGCCGCGCCGTGATTTTGTTAGTGTTCTAGGCTCGCGTCTCTAGCACGGTCTAGCCTAGGACCAGCACAGTACCGTCGTTGAGCGTTTATTCAACTTTGCATCTCTGAATTGATTTTTGCTGACCCCTTTTGCTACCATATTATAAGCCTTCCCAGCTCCACATACATCTACATCGTGCGTTTGACTCTCCCTGGTAATCGCTCTATCCAAGCTTTGAGAGTTTTTGACTACAACGGTTGCCGATCACCGCCTGCTGCTGGGTAAGACTGGTAAGAATTTGAGATTTGCTTGACGGATTTGTGACACCCACCACCACCTCTTGTTAGTTGATAGAGGCAAAGGTGTCCCGTCTTTCGATGAGATGATGGATATCGCTTTGGTGGCAGTCGACTTCGACGATCCGACTACGAACATGCGAGGACGTCGCGCCTTAGCAATCGCTAAACCAACTCCGAGAGGTTATTGATCACGCCGGAGCACGATCAACCTGACCACGAGGGTCTGTTTCCTGCGAGCAAACGAAGAACAAGCAAGAAACTGAGATTGCAATCTGGATATTGCGAATATAAGATGAAAGCTTTATTGATCAAGGTGGGGTTCTGTGACGCCTTTGTCTGGTCGTTGAACACAAACGAAGTACGCGAAGTTGCAGCTATGGCGAACTTTTAATCTAAACAAAACCCGAAGTCTAAACGATGCCCTAAGGGCTGTATATATGGAGGAAGAGGGGGGAATTTCGTGGCCCTTGGTGGAGGGGTCCGAAATCAACCCTATCTCTTGTTTCCCCACACATACGGACTCTAAAAATAGCCTATACTTATGTATTTCGAAATTACATGGGCCTGGCCCAATAATAAGGTGACGCAGCACCTAAAATCGCCTCGGGACGAAATTTATGAAGTGGCATCTTGTATATTTCGTCCAAGGCTTCATGCACCCATTATGGTGGCTTCAAAGTCCTGAAATCATCACTTGTAACTCCGTTCTTGTTCCCCTTGCGCATGGCATCATCTCCATGCTTGTTCTTGCTCCAATGTTCATCCTTCTCCAAGCTAGGCCCTTCATTTGTAAGCAAAACAAATGTATCCAATTTAGGCAGCATCATATTCTCATGAACATTAGAATCATTACCAAGAAACGAAAGTACCAGGTAATTTAGCTGGCGTGCACGAGCTCTAGTAATTGGTCCAGTATGTATAGCAGCAGGGGCTGTGGGTGTAACAATTGTAATGATGTCCTCATCATCCTCCCCTTCTTGAAATGAAGTCGTCCTCGACGGAAATTCATCTTCCTCACCCAAATAAGGCTTCAAATCTGCAATGTTAAAAGTGGGACTAACCCCAAAATCTGCAGGCAGCTCAAGTTTTTATGCATTATCATTTATTTTCTCTAACACCTTAAAGGGACCATCAACACGTGGCATTAACTTTGATTTGCGCAAATCAGGAAATCTATCCTTACGCAAATGTAACCAAACAAGATCTCCAGGTGCAAACACAACATGTTTTCTACCCTTATCTCCAGCAAGTTTATATTTAGCATTCATACGCTCAATGTTTTCCTTAGTTAACTCATGCATTTTTAAAATCAATTCAGCACGTTGTTTAGCATCAAAATTAACCTTCTCCGAAGATGGAAGAGGCAACAAATCAATAGGTGCACGAGGTAGGAAACCATACACAACTTCAAAAGGCACATCTTAGTAGTAGAATGCAATGAACGATTATAAGCAAATTCAATATGAGGCAAGCATTCCTCCCACATTTTCTTATTATTCTTCAAAACAGCCCTAAGCATAGTAGACAATGTTCTATTGACTACTTCAGTTTGTCCATCAGTTTGGGGGTGACAAGTAGTACTAAAAAGCAGTTTAGTCCCCAACTTAGCCCATAAACATCTCCAAAAGTGGCTAAGAAATTTAGTATCACGATCTGAAACAATAGTATTTGGCACACCATGCAACGAATAATTTCACGAAAGAACAAATCAACAACATTAATAGCATCATCGCTTTTATGACATGGTGATAGAGGCGAGGGTCCCGATCTTTCGATGAGATGATGGATATCGCTTTGGTGGAAGTCGACTTTGACGATCCGACTACGAACGTGCGAGGACGTCGCGCCTTAGCAATCGCTAAACCAACTCCGAGAGGTTATTGACCATGCCGGAGCACGATCAACCTGACCACGAGGGTCTGTTTCCTGCGAGCAAACGAAGAACAAGCAAGAAACTAAGATTGCAATCTGGATATTGCGAATATAAGATGAAAGCTTTATTGATCAAGGTGGGGTTCTGTGACGCCTTTGTCTGGTCGTTGAACACAAACGAAGTACGCGAAGTTGCAGCTATGGCGAACTTTTAATCTAAACAAAACCCAAAGTCTAAACGATGCCCTAAGGGCTGTATATATGGAGGAAGAGGGGTGAATTTCGTGGCCCTTGGTGGAGGGGTCCGAAATCAACCCTATCTCTTGTTTCCCCACACATACGGACTCTAAAAATAGCCTATACTTATGTATTTCGAAATTACATGGGCCTGGCCCAATAATAAGGTGACGCAGCACCTAAAATAGCCTCGGGACGAAATTTATGAAGTGGCATCTTGTATATTTCGTCCAAGGCTTCATGCACCCATTATGGTGGCTTCAAAGTCCTGAAATCATCACTTGTAACTCCGTTCTTGTTCCCCTTGCGCATGGCATCATCTCCATGCTTGTTCTTGCTCCAATGTTCATCCTTCTCCAAGCTAGGCCCTTCATTTGTAAGCAAAACAAATGTATCCAATTTAGGCAGCATCATATTCTCATGAACATTAGAATCATTACCAAGAAACGAAAGTACCAGGTAATTTAGCTGGCGTGCACGAGCTCTAGTAATTGGTCCAGTATGTATAGCAGCAGGGGCTGTGGGTGTAACAATTGTAATGATGTCCTCATCATCCTCCCCTTCTTGAAATGAAGTCGTCCTCGACGGAAATTCATCTTCCTCACCCAAATAAGGCTTCAAATCTGCAATGTTAAAAGTGGGACTAACCCCAAAATCTGCAGGCAGCTCAAGTTTTTATGCATTATCATTTATTTTCTCTAACACCTTAAAGGGACCATCAACACGTGGCATTAACTTTGATTTGCGCAAATCAGGAAATCTATCCTTACGCAAATGTAACCAAACAAGATCTCCAGGTGCAAACACAACATGTTTTCTACCCTTATCTCCAGCAAGTTTATATTTAGCATTCATACGCTCAATGTTTTCCTTAGTTAACTCATGCATTTTTAAAATCAATTCAGCATGTTGTTTAGCATCAAAATGAACCTTCTCCGAAGATGGAAGAGGCAACAAATCAATAGGTGCACGAGGTAGGAAACCATACACAACTTCAAAAGGGCACATCTTAGTAGTAGAATGCAATGAACGATTATAAGCAAATTCAATATGAGGCAAGCATTCCTCCCACATTTTCTTATTATTCTTCAAAACAGCCCTAAGCATAGTAGACAACGTTCTATTGACTACTTCAGTTTGTCCATCAGTTTGGGGGTGACAAGTAGTACTAAAAAGCAGTTTAGTCCCCAACTTAGCCCATAAACATCTCCAAAAGTGGCTAAGAAATTTAGTATCACGATCTGAAACAATATTATTTGGCACACCATGCAAGCGAATAATTTCACGAAAAAACAAATCAGCAACATTAACAGCATCATTGCTTTTATGACATGGTATAAAGTGTGCCATTTTCGAGAATCTATCCACGACAACAAATATGCTATGCCTCCCCTTCTTTGTTCGAGGTAAACCTAAAACAAAGTCCATAGATATATCCTCCCAAGGAACACTAGGTACAGGCAAAGGCATATATAAACAATGAGGATTGAGTCGTGACTTAGCTTTTTGACATGTAGTGCAGCGAGCAATAAAACGCTCAACATCCCGTCTCATCTTTGGCCAAAAGAAATGTGTAGCAAGTACGTCCTCCGTCTTCTTCACGCCAAAGTGTCCCATTAATCCTCCTCCATGCGCCTCCTGCAACAACAAAAGACGAACGGAGCTAGCTGGAATGCATAGCTTGTTAGCACGAAACACAAATCCATCGTTAACGACGAACTTGTTCCACATTCTTCCTTTTTTACAATTCTGCATTACATCTTTAAAATCAGCATCATGCACATATTGATCTTTGATGGTCTCCAAACCAAATATTTTGAAGTCAAGTTGTGAAAGCATAGTATAGCGACGAGACAATGTATCAGCAATAACATTTTCTTTTCCCTTCTTGTGTTTAGTGACATAAGGGAAAGTCTCAATGAATTCAACCCATTTAGCATGTCTACGATTCAGTTTAGCTTGACTTTTAATATGTTTCAAAGATTCATGATCAGAATGTATAACAAATTCTTTGGGCCATAAATAATGTTGCCATGTTTCTAAAGTCCGAACAAGAGCATATAATTCTTTATCATAAGTAGAATAATTCAGACTAGGCCCACTCAATTTTTCAGAAAAGTATGCAACAGGTTTGCCATCTTGTAATAACACACCTCCTAATCCAATTCCACTAGCATCACATTCAAGCTCAAAAGTCTTATTAAAATCAGGAAGTTGGAGTAAAGGAGCATGTGTCAACTTATCTTTCAATACCGAGAAGGCTTCTTCCTGTGCGGTACCCCAAAGAAAAGGCACATCTTTCTTTGTAAGCTCATTGAGAGGCGCAGCAATGGTGCTGAAATCTCTCACAAAACGCCTATAGAATCCCGCGAGGCCAAGAAAACTCCTCACTTGTGTGACCGTTTTGGGCTGCGGCCAACTCTCAATAGCTTCAATCTTGGCTTTATCAACTTCAATTCCTTGTGGAGTAACAACATAGCCAAGAAAAGATACTCGGTCGGTGCAAAAGGTGCACTTCCCAAGGTTACCAAACAAACGTGCATCACGTAGAGCAATAAAAACAGCACGTAAATGTTCCAAATGTTCTTCCAAAGATCTGCTATAAATCAATATGTCATCAAAGTAAACTACCACAAATCGTTCAATGAAAGCACGTAAAACTTCGTTCATTAATCTCATGAAAGTACAAGGTGCATTAGTTAACCCAAAAGGCATGACTAACCACTCATATAATCCAAACTTAGTTTTGAATGCCGTTTTCCATTCATCTCCCAATTTCATACGAATTTGATGGTATCCACTACGCAAATCAACTTTGGAGAATATTGTAGAGCCACTCAATTCATCAAGCATATCATCTAGCCTAGGAATAGGATGACGATAACGAATAGTAATATTATTAATGCCTCTACAATCAACACACATACGTGATCTACCATCCTTTTTCGGCACTAGAATAATAGGAACAGCACAAGGACTAAGGGATTCGCGTATATAACCTTTGTCGAGAAGCTCTTGTACTTGACGCATAATCTCCTTCGTCTCCTCTGGAATGGTACGGTATGGTGCACGGTTTGGCAGTGAAGCACCGGGAATTAAGTCAATCTGATGCTCAATCCCTCGAATAGGCGGTAATCCCGGTGGCACGTCTTGTGGAAAGGCGTCAGCGAACTCCTGCAAAATGTTAGTGACAGCAGGAGGCAAAGAGGAAGGCACGTCCTCGAATGAAAATAATGCCTCTTTGCACACAAAAGCATAGCAAACAGATTTGCTGAAATCTAGCTCATCAATATCAGATTTGGTGGCAAATAAACATGCACTTTTCAATTTAATTTCAGAAGCAACACTAGATGGTTTATTATTAGGCTTCATTTGTTGCTCAAATTCTTTTGCCACGGTTTGATTTTCACTCTTATTCGTCTCCTATTTTGCTTTATTAGCTCTATTAATATCATCTTTCAAAATGGAATCAGGAGTCATAGGAAGCAAAGTAATATTTTTATCCTTATGAACAAGAGTATAGTGATTGTTTCTACCATGGTGTATAGAATTTTTATCAAATTGCCATGGTCTACCAAGTAATAAGGAACATGCTTGCATAGGTACCACATCACAATCAACATAATCAGCATATGTAGAGATACTAAAATGCACACGAACAGTACGTGTTACCTTAACCTTGCCGCTGTTGTTGAACCATTGGATGTAGTAAGGATGTGGATGTGGTCTTGTGGTGAGAGAAAGCTTCTCCACCATCTCCATGCTAGCCAAGTTGTTGCAGCTCCCTCCGTCTATTATGACGCGCACAGAACGTTCCTTCACAACTCCCTTGGTATGGAACAAATTGTGCCTCTGATTTTGCTCAGCTTGTGTGACCTGCACACTCAAAGCACGTTGAGCAACTAAACATTCATACCTGTCAGCATCTTCAAGAGCCATGTATTGCGTCTCATGATCAGAATCATCTCCACCATGTTCTTCACGTGTAATAAGAGCCAATGTCTCCTCATCATAGTCACTACCAGACTCATATCCACCATCCGCGGTAGCAATCATCACACGCGGAGATTTGCATTCTCTCGCATAATGACCTCCTCCCTTACAACGACGACAAATAATATCACTTGTGTGCCCTGTTGATGCCATGGAAGAAGAAGAACGCTGTGCAGGCCCCGCAGGTGCGCTCTTGGCAGATAATGGTGGTTGTGCCTGTTTTCTTGTATCACGGCTGGAGGTGGCACCGGATGGAGGTGCTGGTGCAGTTGAAGTAGAAGATGCACGTGGTGTCCATGATGAAGGTCGGCCTGCAGAAAAGTTAGTTCGCCCCAATGCTTGTCGATCCTGCACTTCACGTTCAGCTTTACAAGCAAGATGGAATAAACGAGTGATATTAGTATACTCCTTATAGTCTAGAATGGTCTGAATCTCTCTATTTAATCCACCCAGAAAACGTGCAAGCATAGCTTCATTCTCCTCAACAATACCACATCTAATCATGCCAGTTTGTAATTCCTAATAATAGTCTTCTACAGAATTTTTCCCTTGTCTTAAACGCTATAATTTTTGAAGCAATTCACGTTGATAATATGGTGGAACCCAACGAGTACGCATAGCAGTTTTCAAAGCAGCCCAAGTAGTTGGAATAGGATATAATCTACAATGTTCAGACCACCATACACATGCAAAACTAGTGAAAGCACAAACAGCAGCAGCAACTCGTCTCTCCTCAGGATATTGTAAACATGTAAATCGTTGTTCAGTTTCTAACTCCCAAGTAAGATATATATCAGGAACATATCTACCCTCAAATGGTGGAATATTCAATTTCAGTTTAGGAATATGGACATCATCTGATGAGGACATGACTACCTTGGATATGACCAAAAATATTGCATATATGCATATTTGTCAGGTGATTTCTAGTGCAAACTATTCAATAATCTATTTATGTTATCCAGAACAAAAATACTTCACACACTTTTGTGTTTTGTCTAATTGCAGGTGTATGGGACATTTGTACAATCCACATATGAAGATAAGGAAGAAAGAGATGTTTATTTGCTGTCCAAAAAGTTCTCTCACGTCACTTTTGGCCCAAGAGAAGATAGAGTTCAAGTCTCTCACGTTCTGGATTCAGATTCGGACTGCACAGACACACCTGACTCAAAACGCACACAAGTTTTTCATACGGACTCCGAATTGGGTGATTCTTTTTTTGTTGGAAACTAGATTTCGTGCACTTTCCAACCCAATTGGAATCACCTTCAAATTCGTCCGGAGCGTTGAGTTGTGGATGAAACAATCTGATGCTGCAGCAGAATCCGAGTCAAACTACAAGTCCAAAGGTGTTACATCACCTCCACTTGGGCCCATTGGCCTTGTACGACCTAGATTTAGTTTTAGGCTGCCTTGGGACGTCCTCCCACCTCCTTGGCCTCCACCCCTTGCTCCTATATAAGTAGATCCATCTAGTAGCTTTTCCTTGGGATTTGTTTAGTTAAAAGTTAGCCAACGCAACTTCGTGTACTTCGTTTGTGTCCAACGACCAGACCAAGACCGCTTCCGGATTCCCACCATTATCAATACCTCATATATATTTGCAATATTCAGATTGCTTTATCATATTCTTGCTCGTTCTTCGATTGCTTGCAGGAATAGACCTTCGTGGTCAGGCTGACCGTGCTTCCGGCATCGTCAGTAACCTCAGGAGATTGGTTTAGCGATTGCTAAGGCGCAACGTCGTGCACGTTTGTAGTCGGATCGTCAAAGTCGTCTCCACCAAATTGATAGTTATCATCTCATCGAAAGATCGGGACACCCTCGCCTCTATCAAGTGGTATCAGTTTTCAGGTTGCTCGGTGAGAATTTCTAGTTTTCCTAGATTAGATTTATTTTCTTACCTATTGTCCAAGAAAAATCCACAAAAAAAGAGTTAGATCTATTCATCCTTTGCCCAAGCCAGTCTGAGCCTTTGCAATTTTCTTTTCATTGCTTGCATAGTTGAATTATCGGTTGCATCGTCGTGTCGAGTTGCTGGTCTTAGTGTCTAGGTCGTTTAGAGTTTCGAGTTCTGTTCACATTAGTCACATCGCCGCTGCATCGTTATCCCTTCCGCTGTCCACCACTCATCCATCAATTTCCTCCACGTGCTACCCACCGTTCATTGTCATAATCATAGCTGAGATTGTTCCCATCTTCGCTTGATCCAATCTACATCTTATCTAGTTTGTTTTGAAAAGAGGGAGAGAGAAAAAAAAGATAGAGAAAAAAAACGAGAGAAAAAAAAGTAAAAAAAAAGTCAGAGAAAAAAAAAGAAAGGAAAAGAGAAAAAAAGTGTGAGAAAAAAAAGAGAGGAGAAAAAAAAATTGGATCTATCTAGAATCAATCTCGTACCTGAATTCGGATTGGAATCTGTTTTGCGCACTGTTCAGTGAAACAGGTGTATCTTCCTCATACGAAGTCCGTTTTGACTCCGTGAGTACTCAAATTGAAGCTAGCAACGAGCCGCATCTAAATAGTTGCAGAAGCTAGTTCAATATTTGACACCTCAAAATCGGCTTCTAAATAGGTCTTTTTGCCATCCGAAGTTCGTGAACACAGCTTGTTCCAATTTTTCAGGCCAGTTTTAGAATTCTTTTACTCCTCATATCAACTCGGAATTGAGTGATTCTTTTTGCATTGGAAAGCTTGAGTTAGTAGCATTCTTTGAAAGAATTTATCAGAAAATTGTCTCAAACTTTTCAAGAGGAAGGTTGGAGAGAGAGTTGTTGTATATCCTGCTTGGCAGTTGTTTTTCATCATTATTTTCACTGCCGTTGTGATCTTCACTTATATCTTGCTGTCAAGAGCTACTTAGTATCCTTCATTGATGCTAGTTGTGCTACGCCGTGACCTCATTAGTGTTCTAGGCTCGCGTCTCTAGTCCGGTCTAGCCTAGGACCAGCACAGTACCGTCGTTGAGCGTTTATTCAACATTGCATCTTTGAATTGATTATCGCTAATCTTTTGCTACCATATATAGCCAACCCAGCTCCACATATTTCTACACCGTGTATACGTACGCTCCCCTGGCAATCGCTTTACTCAATATTCGGAGTTACTTGACACCGCTGGTTGCCGATCACCGCCTGCTGCATGGTAAGAACTTGTAAGACATTGATATTTGCTTTACTGTGAGCGTTTTACCACCACATCCTAGTAGTTATAGGAACATTATTTTTGGGCTTTGTTTCTTGTTCTACTAATCATGACAGGATCCAGAGTCAATTTATGGGCTTTGTCGATCGCGGGAGACGTGCCACCACCTTTGCAAATACCACAACCGTCACGAGAGGTGCACAAGCATCCAAATGCACATGATCAGGTTAATGTATCTATACCACCATTTAATGGCCGTTTTAAACCTGTTTTATATATTGAATGGGAGTTCGACATAAAAAATATATTTGCTTCCCATAATTTCAATGAACATAAAAAGGTTAAGGTTGCGGTTGGTTCTTTCACTGGTTATGCTTTGGTTTGGTGGAGTGAATATTGTCGGTTACACCCTGATTATATACCTACTACTTGGGATGATTTGAAACTTGCCATGCAACATACTTTCGTCCCTGCTTATTATACTCGTGACATGATTAAGAAGTTGCAACACTTAAAACAAGGTAGTGAAACTGTAACAAAATATTATGATGATTTACAAACTATCTTGTTGCATTCCTCTTTAGAAGAAAGTGAAGATGATTTTATGGATAGATTTTGGGGAGGATTAAACCGTGATATTCAAGAGATACTAATTCATGAAGAGTGTTATCCTATGGACCATTTGTTTCATCTTGCTTGCAAAGCTGAACAGGAAATAAAACGACGTGTTGGCCACGAGGAGAACAAGCGAACGGTGCACATTCCAAGAGTTGATATGATTGTTCCTTCAACTACTAAGCATACTATGACAACCACATCCGTTGTTGTCAGGACTACATCACCTCCACCATGTGACACATCGCCCCCGAGAGTGGCTACATCATCTGAGTTGATCATAAGAGGTAATGACAAAGGTACTGATCTTCCATCTCTACATGAGAATGATGAATGCCCTGTCAATTTGAATGCACCATCTGATGAGCTACCCACTACTTTGATCACACCACCTATTTTAGAGGACTACGTTGATAATTTGACTTTGCCATGATCAAACAACTGAAATACCAACAATTTTGAGTGCACCCGTTGAATTAACTATTGATGCAAAAGAACCAATGTTTAATCATTTTGATATGACCTCTAATCTTGGTGATGATTCTGTGTTGAATGACTTATTGCATGTTTGCGTATTTAAGCATGTTGTAGCATGTAAATTTGATGCAAGTAAGGTTTATTCACCAATGTTGGGATGGTTTAATGATGAACATTGTCAATCTTTTGAAATGAATAAGAGCTTCACTTATATGTGCAAACTGAGTTGCAATATTTTCATGCCTTCTACTTCTTGTGCTAATTTTTTGGCTTTAGATTTTATGAACTATGCAAGTTACTCATCTATTCATGTGTCATATATGCAAAAATCAAGGGAAGTAAAAATGGATGACATATACATATACAACATGTACACCTTGTCTCTTTTGTTAGCCACATTTCAGATTAAGCAACGCCTAGGACGGCTTTATTTTCAAGAAGGGGAGGATGATGAGGACATGACTACCTTGGATATGACCAAAAATATTGCATATATGCATATTTGTCAGGTGATTTCTAGTGCAAACTATTCAATAATCTATTTATGTTATCCAGAACAAAAATACTTCACACACTTTTGTGTTTTGTCTAATTGCAGGTGTATGGGACATTTGTACAATCCACATATGAAGATAAGGAAGAAAGAGATGTTTATTTGCTGTCCAAAAAGTTCTCTCACGTCACTTTTGGCCCAAGAGAAGATAGAGTCCAAGTCTCTCACGTTCTGGATTCAGATTCGGACTGCACAGACACACCTGACTCAAAACGCACACAAGTTTTTCATACGGACTCCGAATTGGGTGATTCTTTTTTTGTTGGAAACTAGATTTCGTGCACTTTCCAACCCAATTGGAATCACCTTCAAATTCGTCCGGAGCTTTGAGTTGTGGACGAAACAATCTGATGCTGCAGCAGAATCCGAATCAAACTACAAGTCCAAAGGTGTTACATCACCTCCACTTGGGCCCATTGGCCTTGTACGACCTAGATTTAGTTTTAGGCTGCCTTGGGACGTCCTCCCACCTCCTTGGCCGCCACCCCTTGCTCCTATATAAGTAGATCCATCTAGTAGCTTTTCCTTGGGATTTGTTTAGTTAAAAGTTAGCCATTGCAACTTCGTGTACTTCGTTTGTGTCCAACGACCAGACCAAGACCGCTTACGGATCCCCACCATTATCAATACCTCATATATATTTGCAATATTCAGATTGCTTTATCATATTCTTGCTCGTTCTTCGATTGCTTGCAGGAATAGACCTTCGTGGTCAGGCTGACCGTGCTTCCGGCATCGTCAGTAACCTCAGGAGATTGGTTTAGCGATTGCTAAGGCGCAACGTCGTGCACGTTTGTAGTCGGATCATCAAAGTCATCTCCACCAAATCGATAGTTATCATCTCATCGAAAGATCGGGACCCTCGCCTCTATCAAGTTGTATCAGTTTTCAGGTTGCTCGGTGAGAATTTCCAGTTTTCCTAGATTAGATTTATTTTCTTTCCTATTGTCCAAGAAAAAGCCACAAAAAAGAGTTAGATCTATTCATCCTTGGTCCAAGCCAGTCTGAGCCGTTGCAATTTTCTTTTCATTGCTTGCATAGTTGAATTATCGGATGCATCATCGTGTCGAGTTGCTGGTCTTAGTGTCTAGTTCCTTTAGAGTTTCGAGTTCTGTTCACATTAGTCACGCAGCCGCTGCATCATTATCCCATCCGCTGTCCACCATCCAATCCACCAATTTCCACCACGTGCTACGCACTGTTTATTGTCATAATCATAGTTGAGGTCACTCACATCTTCGCCTGATCGAATCTGCATCTTATCTAGTTTGTCTTGGAAAGAGGGAGAAAAAGAAGATAAAGAAAAAAAAAGAGAAAAAAGGAAAGAAAAAAAAAGAAAGAGGGAGAAGAAAAAGAAAAAAAAGCGTGAGAAAAAAAAGAGAGAAGAAAAAAATTGGATCTATCTAGAATCAATTTCGTACCTGAATTCGGATTGGAATCTGTTTTGTGCACTGTTCAGTAAAACAGCTTGGCTCTTGTTTCACATCATTATCTTTACTGCCGTTGTGATCTTCACTTATATCTTGCTGTCCAGAGCTACTTTGTATCCTTCATTGATGCTGGTTGTGCTACGACGTGACCTCATTAGTGTTCTAGGCTCGCGTCTCTAGTTCGGTCTAGCCTAGGACCAGCACAGTACCGTCGTTGAGCGTTTATTCAACATTGCATCTTTGAATTGATTATTGCTAATCTTTTGCTACCATATATAGCCAACCCAGCTCCACATATTTCTACACCGTGTATACGTACGCTCCCCTGGCAATCGCTTTACTCAATATTCGGAGTTACTTGACACCGCTGGTTGCCGATCACCGCCTGCTGCATGGTAAGAACTTGTAAGACATTGATATTTGCTTTACTGTGAGGGTTTTACCACCACATCCTAGTAGTTATAGGAACATTATTTTTGGGTTTTGTTTCTTGTTCTACTAATCATGACAGGATCCAGAGTCAATTCATGGGCTTTGTCGAT
Organism: Triticum dicoccoides; assembly: GCF_002162155.2. Lineage (NCBI taxonomy): Eukaryota > Viridiplantae > Streptophyta > Magnoliopsida > Poales > Poaceae > Triticum > Triticum dicoccoides. Next base: position 136,889 of record NW_021192457.1, on the reverse strand, counting down.
CGCGGGAGACGTGCCACCACCTTTGCAAATACCACAACCATCACGAGAGGTGCACAAACATCCAAATGCACATGATCAGGTTAATGTATCTATACCACCATTTAATGGCCGTTTTAAACCTGCTTTATATATTGAATGGGAGTTCGACATAAAAAATATATTTGCTTCCCATAATTTCGATGAACATAAAAAGGTTAAGGTTGCGGTTGGTTCTTTCACTGGTTATGCTTTGGTTTGGTGGAGTGAATATTGTCGGTTACACCCTGATTATATACCTACTACTTGGGATGATTTGAAACTTGCCATGCGACATACTTTCGTCCCTGCTTATTATACTCGTGACATGATTAAAAAGTTGCAACACTTAAAACAAGGTAGTGAAACTGTAACAAAATATTATGATGATTTACAAACTACCTTGTTGCATTCCTCTTTAGAAGAAAGTGAGATGATTTTATGGATAGATTTTGGGGAGGATTAAACCGTGATATTCAAGAGATACTAATTCATGAAGAGTGTTATCCTATGGACCATTTGTTTCATCTTGCTTGCAAAGCTGAACAGGAAATAAAACGACGTGTTGGCCATGAGGAGAACAAGCGCACGGTGCACATTCCAAGAGTTGATATGATTGTTCCTTCAACTACTAGGCATACTATGACAACCACATCCGTTGTTGTCAGGACTACATCACCTCCACCATGTGACACATCGCCCCCGAGAGTGGCTACATCATCTGAGTTGATCATAAGAGGTAATGACAAAGGTACTGATCTTCCATCTCTACATGAGAATGATGAATGCTTTGTCAATTTGAATGCACCATCTGATGAGCTACCCACTACTTTGATCACACCACCTATTTTAGAGGACTACGTTGATAATTTGACTTTGCCATGTGATCAAACAACTGAAATACCAACAATTTTGAGTGCACCCATTGAATTAACTATTGATGCAAAAGAACCAATGTTTAATCATTTTGATATGACCTCTAATCTTGGTGATGATTCTGTGTTGAATGATTTATTGCATGTTTGCTTATTTAAGCATGTTGTAGCATGTAAATTTGATGCAAGTAAGGTTTATTCACCAATGTTGGGATGGTTTAATGATGAACATTGTCAATCTTTTGAAATGAATAAGAGCTTCACTTATATGTGCAAACTGAGTTGCAATATTTTCATGCCTTCTACTTCTTGTGCTAATTTTTTGGCTTTAGATTCTATGAATTATGCAAGTTACTCATCTATTCATGTGTCATATATGCAAAAATCAAGGAAAGTAAAAATGGATGACATATACATATACAACATGTACACCTTGTCTCTTTTGTTAGCCACATTTCAGATTAAGCAACGCCGAGGACGGCTTTATTTTCAAGAAGGGGAGGATGATGAGGACATGACTACCTTGGATATGACCAAAAATATTGCATATATGCATATTTGTCAGGTGATTTCTAGTGCAAACTATTCAATAATCTATTTATGTTATCCAGAACAAAAATACTTCACACACTTTTGTGTTTTGTCTAATTGCAGGTGTATGGGACATTTGTACAATCCACATATGAAGATAAGGAAGAAAGAGATGTTTATTTGCTGTCCAAAAAGTTCTCTCACGTCACTTTTGGCCCAAGAGAAGATAGAGTTCAAGTCTCTCACGTTCTGGATTCAGATTCGGACTGCACAGACACACCTGACTCAAAACGCATACAAGTTTTTCATACGGACTCCGAATTGGGTGATTCTTTTTTTGTTGGAAACTAGATTTCGTGCACTTTCCAACCCAATTGGAATCACCTTCAAATTCGTCCGGAGCGTTGAGTTGTGGATGAAACAATCTGATGCTGCAGCAGAATCCGAGTCAAACTACAAGTCCAAAGGTGTTACATCACCTCCACTTGGGCCCATTGGCCTTGTACGACCTAGATTTAGTTTTAGGCTGCCTTGGGACGTCCTCCCACCTCCTTGGCCTCCACCCCTTGCTCCTATATAAGTAGATCCATCTAGTAGCTTTTCCTTGGGATTTGTTTAGTTAAAAGTTAGCCAACGCAACTTCGTGTACTTCGTTTGTGTCCAACGACCAGACCAAGACCGCTTCCGGATCCCCACCATTATCAATACCTCATATATATTTGCAATATTCAGATTGCTTTATCATATTCTTGCTCGTTCTTCGATTGCTTGCAGGAATAGACCTTCGTGGTCAGGCTGACCGTGCTTCCGGCATCGTCAGTAACCTCAGGAAATTGGTTTAGCGATTGCTAAGGCGCAACGTCGTGCACGTTTGTAGTCGGATCGTCAAAGTCGTCTCCACCAAATTGATAGTTATCATCTCATCGAAAGATCGGGACACCCTCGCCTCTATCATCATCTCGTACCTGAGGTGGTGGTGGTGCAGGCCTACCATTACGAATATATACCTGAGGTCGACCTGGTGGTGGTGGTGCAGCTGGCTGCACGTAGTGCTGATTTTGATCAACCTCATCCTCATAATCTCCCACATAATCATCCTCCTCCGCATCAGCAGCAGGAGCCACAGAAGTATCAACAGCAGCACCAACAGTTTAGCCAAACGCAAGAGGAACACGACTCGCTCGGCGAAGGTCTGTTTCGCGATGTGGAGGTAGTCGTTGTTGTTGTTGGAGAGGTGCGTTAGGTGCAGCGGGTGGTGGTGGTGGAAGACGCGCGAGCAATTCATTAAACTTGTTATCGAGCTTTGTTTCGAACGTCTTCTCAAGGCCAGTGATCTTCTCCATGGCCTCTTCAAAATTGTTCAGCACATCTTGCACCTGTTCAGTCATCATTTGATGAGGACATGACTACCTTGAATATGACCAAAAATATTGCATATATGCATATTTGTCAGGTGATTTCTAGTGCAAACTATTCAATAATTTATTTATGTTATCCAGAACAAAAATACTTCACACACTTTTGTGTTTTGTCTAATTGCAGGTGTATGGGACATTTGTACAATCCACATACGAAGATAAGGAAGAAAGAGATGTTTATTTGCTGTCCAAAAAGTTCTCTCACGTCACTTTTGGCCCAAGAGAAGATAGAGTCCAAGTCTCTCACGTTCTGGATTCAGATTCGGACTGCACAGACATACCTGACTCAAAACGCACACAAGTTTTTCATACGGACTCCGAATTGGGTGATTTTTTTTTTGTTGGAAACTAGATTTCGTGCACTTTCCAACCCAATTGGAATCACCTTCAAATTCGTCCGGAGCGTTGAGTTGTGGACGAAACAATCTGATGCTGCAGCAGAATCCGAGTCAAACTACAAGTCCAAAGGTGTTACATCACCTCCACTTGGGCCCATTGGCCTTGTACGACCTAGATTTAGTTTTAGGCTGCCTTGGGACGTCCTCCCACCTCCTTGGCCGCCACCCCTTGCTCTTATATAAGTAGATCCATCTAGTAGCTTTTCCTTGGGATTTGTTTAGTTAAAAGTTAGCCATTGCAACTTCGTGTACTTCGTTTGTGTCCAACGACCAGACCAAGACCGCTTCCGGATCCCCACCATTATCAATACCTCATATATATTTGCAATATTCAGATTGCTTTATCATATTCTTGCTCGTTCTTCGATTGCTTGCAGGAATAGACCTTCGTGGTCAGGCTGACCGTGCTTCCGGCATCGTCAGTAACCTCAGAAGATTGGTTTAGCGATTGCTAAGGCGCAACGTCGTGCACGTTTGTAGTCGGATCGTCAAAGTCGTCTCCACCAAATCGATAGTTATCATCTCATCGAAAGATCGGGACACCCTCGCCTCTATCAAGTGGTATCAGTTTTCAGGTTGCTCGGTGAGAATTTCCAGTTTTTCCTAGATTAGATTTATTTTCTTACCTATTGTCCAAGAAAAAGCCACAAAACAAAAGTTAGATCTATTCATCCTTTGTCCTAGCCAGACTGAGCCTTTGCAATTTTCTTTTCATTGTTTGCATTATTGAATTATCGGTTGCATCGCCGTGTCGAGTTGCTGGTCTTAGTGTCTAGTTCCTTTAGAGTTTCGAGTTCTGTTCACATTAGTCACGCAGCCGCTGCATCATTATCCCATCCGCTGTCCACCATCTCATCCACCAATTTCCACCATGTGCTACGCACTGTTTATTGTCATAATCATAGTTGAGGTCACTCACATCTTCGCCTGATCGAATCTGCATCTTATCTAGTTTGTCTTGGAAAGAGGGAGAAAAAGAATATAAAGAAAAAAAAGAGAAAAAAGGAAAGAAAAAAAAAGAAAAGAGGGAGAAGAAAAAGAAAAAAAGCGTGAGAAAAAAAAAGAGAGAAGAAAAAAAATTGGATCTATCTAGAATCAATCTCGTACCTGAATTCGGATTGGAATCTGTTTTGCGCACTGTTTAGTAAAACAGGTGTATCTTCCTCATACGAAGTCCGTTTTGGCTCCGTGAGTACTCAAATTGAAGATAGCGACGAGCCGCATCTAAATAGTTGCAGAAGCTAGTTCAATATTTGACACCTTAAAATCGGCTTCTAAATAGGTCTTTTTGCCCTCCGAAGTTCGTGAACACAGCTTGTTCCAATTTTTTAGGCCAGTTTTAGAATTCTGTGACTCCTCATATCAACTCGGAATTGAGTGATTCTTTTTGCATTGGAAAGCTTGAGTTAGTAGCATTCTTTGAAAGAATTTATCAGAAAATTGTCTCAAACTTTTCAAGAGGAAAGTTGGAGAGAGAGTTGTTGTATATCCTGCTTGGCAGTTGTTTTTCATCATTATCTTCACTGCCGTTGTGATCTTCACTTATATCTTGCTGTCAAGAGCTACTTAGTATCCTTCATTGATGCTAGTTGTGCTACGCCGTGACCTCATTAGTGTTCTAGGCTCGCGTCTCTAGTCCGGTCTAGCCTAGGACCAGCACAGTACCGTTGTTGAGCGTTTATTCAACATTGCATCTTTGAATTGATTATTGCTAATCTTTTGCTACCATATATAGCCAACCCAGCTCCACATATTTCTACACCGTGTATACGTACGCTCCCCTGGCAATCGCTTTACTCAATATTCGGAGTTACTTGACACCGCTGGTTGCCGATCACCGCCTGCTGCATGGTAAGAACTTGTAAGACATTGATATTTGCTTTACTGTGAGCGTTTTACCACCACATCCTAGTAGTTATAGGAACATTATTTTTGGGTTTTGTTTAGATTAAAAGTTCGCCATAGCTGCAACTTCGCGTACTTCGTTTGTGTTCAACGACCAGACAAAGGCGTCACAGAACCCCACCTTGATCAATAAAGCTTTCATCTTATATTCGCAATATCCAGATTGCAATCTTAGTTTCTTGCTTGTTCTTCGTTTGCTCGCAGGAAACAGACCCTCGTGGTCAGGTTGATCGTGCTCCGGCGTGGTCAATAACCTCTCGGAGTTGGTTTAGCGATTGCTAAGTCGCGACGTCCTCGCACGTTCGTAGTCGGATCGTCAAAGTCGACTTCCACCAAAGCGAAATCCACCATCTCATCGAAAGACGGGACACCTTTGCCTCTATCAGGTGTTAGAGAAAATAAATTATAATGCATATAAACTTGAGTTGCCTGCAGATTTTGGGGTTAGTCCCACTTTTAACATTGCAGATTTGAAGCATTATGTGGGTGAGGAAGATGAACTTCCGTCGAGGACGACTTCATTTCAAGAAGGGGAGGATGATGAGGACATCAATACAATTGTTACACCCACAGCCCCTGCTGCTATACATACTGGACCAATTACTAGAGCTCGTGCACGCCAACTAAATTATCAGGTACTTTCGTTTCTTGGTAATGATTCTAATGTTCATGAGAATATGATGCTGCCTAAATTGGATACATTTGTTTTGCTTACAAATGAAGGGCCTAGCTTGGAGAAGGATGAACATTGGAGCAAGAACAAGCATGGAGATGATGGCATGCGCAAGGGGAACAAGAACGGAGTTACAAGTGATGATTTCAGGACTTTGAAGCCACCATAATGTGCGCATGAAGCCTTGGACGAAATATACAAGATGCCACTTCATAAATTTCGTCCCGAGGCTATTTTAGGTGCTGCGTCACCTTATTATTGGGCCAGGCCCATGTAATTTCGAAATACATAAGTATAGGCTATTTTTAGAGTCCGTATGTGTGGGGAAACAAGAGATAGGGTTGATTTCGGACCCCTCCACCAAGGGCCACGAAATTCCCCCCCTCTTCCTCCATATATACAGCCCTTAGGGCATCGTTTAGACTTTGGGTTTTGTTTAGATTAAAAGTTCGCCATAGCTGCAACTTCGCGTACTTCGTTTGTGTTCAACGACCAGACAAAGGCGTCACAGAACCCCACCTTGATCAATAAAGCTTTCATCTTATATTCGCAATATCCAGATTGCAATCTCAGTTTCTTGCTTGTTCTTCGTTTGCTCGCAGGAAACAGACCCTCGTGGTCAGGTTGATCGTGCTCCGGCGTGGTCAATAACCTCTCGGAGTTGGTTTAGCGATTGCTAAGGCGCGACGTCCTCGCACGTTCGTAGTCGGATCGTCAAAGTCGACTTCCACCAAAGCGAAATCCACCATCTCATCGAAAGACGGGACACCTTAGCCTCTATCATTCACTCCACCAAACCAAAGCATAACTAGTGAAAGAACCAACCGCAACCTTAACCTTTTTATGTTCATCGAAATTATGGGAAGCAAATATATTTTTTATGTCGAACTCCCATTCAATATATAAAGCAGGTTTAAAACGGCCATTAAATGGTGGTATAGATACATTAACCTGATCATGTGCATTTGGATGTTTGTGCACCTCTCGTGACGGTTGTGGTATTTGCAAAGGTGGTGGCACGTCTCCCGCGATCGACAAAGCCCATGAACTGACTCTGGATCCTGTCATGATTAGTAGAACAAGAAACAAAACCCAAAAATAATGTTCCTGTAACTACTAGGATGTGGTGGTAAAACGCTCACAGTAAAGCAAATATCAATGTCTTACAAGTTCTTACCATGCAGCAGGCGGTGATCGGCAACCAGCGGTGTCAAGTAACTCCGAATATTGAGTAAAGCGATTGCCAGGGGAGCGTACGTATACACGGTGTAGAAATATGTGGAGCTGGGTTGGCTATATATGGTAGCAAAAGATTAGCAATAATCAATTCAAAGATGCAATGTTGAATAAACGCTCAACGACGGTACTGTGCTGGTCCTAGGCTAGACCGAACTAGAGACGCGAGCCTAGAACACTAATGAGGTCACGTCGTAGCACAACCAGCATCAATGAAGCATACAAAGCAGCTCTGGACAGCAAGATATAAGTGAAGATCACAACGGCAGTAAAGATAATGATGTGAAACAATAGCCAAGCTGTTTTACTGAACAGTGCACAAAACAGATTCCAATCCGAATTCAGGTACGAGATTGATTCTAGATAGATCCAATTTTTTTTCTTCTCTCTTTTTTTTCTCACGCTTTTTTTTCTTTTTCTTCTCCCTCTTTTTCTTTTTTTTCTTTCCTTTTTTCTCTCTTTTTTTTCTTTATCTTCTTTTTCTCCCTCTTTCCAAGACAAACTAGATAAGATGCAGATTCGATCAGGCGAAGATGTGAGTGACCTCAACTATGATTATGACAATAAACAGTGCGTAGCACGTGGTGGAAATTGGTGGATTGGATGGTGGACAGCGGATGGGATAATGATGCAGCGGCTGCGTGACTAATGTGAACAGAACTCGAAACTCTAAAGGAACTAGACACTAAGACCAGCAACTCGACACGATGATGCATCCGATAATTCAACTATGCAAGCAATGAAAAGAAAATTGCAACGGCTCAGACTGGCTTGGACCAAGGATGAATAGATCTAACTCTTTTTTGTGGCTTTTTCTTGGACAATAGGAAAGAAAATAAATCTAATCTAGGAAAACTGGAAATTCTCACCGAGCAACCTGAAAACTGATACAACTTGATAGAGGCGAGGGTCCCGATCTTTCGATGAGATGATAACTATCGATTTGGTGGAGATGACTTTGATGATCCGACTACAAACGTGCACGACGTTGCGCCTTAGCAATCGCTAAACCAATCTCCTGAGGTTACTGACGATGCCGGAAGCACGGTCAGCCTGACCACGAAGGTCTATTCCTGCAAGCAATCGAAGAACGAGCAAGAATATGATAAAGCAATCTGAATATTGCAAATATATATGAGGTATTGATAATGGTGGGGATCCGTAAGCGGTCTTGGTCTGGTCGTTGGACACAAACGAAGTACACGAAGTTGCAATGGCTAACTTTTAACTAAACAAATCCCAAGGAAAAGCTACTAGATGGATCTACTTATATAGGAGCAAGGGGTGGCGGCCAAGGAGGTGGGAGGACGTCCCAAGGCAGCCTAAAACTAAATCTAGGTCGTACAAGGCCAATGGGCCCAAGTGGAGGTGATGTAACACCTTTGGACTTGTAGTTTGATTCGGATTCTGCTGCAGCATCAGATTGTTTCGTCCACAACTCAAAGCTCCGGACGAATTTGAAGGTGATTCCAATTGGGTTGGAAAGTGCACGAAATCTAGTTTCCAACAAAAAAAGAATCACCCAATTCGGAGTCCGTATGAAAAACTTGTGTGCGTTTTGAGTCAGGTGTGTCTGTGCAGTCCGAATCTGAATCCAGAACGTGAGAGACTTGGACTCTATCTTCTCTTGGGCCAAAAGTGACGTGAGAGAACTTTTTGGACAGCAAATAAACATCTCTTTCTTCCTTATCTTCATATGTGGATTGTACAAATGTCCCATACACCTGCAATTAGACAAAACACAAAAGTGTGTGAAGTATTTTTGTTCTGGATAACATAAATAGATTATTGAATAGTTTGCACTAGAAATCACCTGACAAATATGCATATATGCAATATTTTTGGTCATATCCAAGGTAGTCATGTCCTCATCAAATGCTCGCTTGTCCTTTCTTATGATGAGCATGATGCATACACTTGTTGGGTATTTTACCATACGAATGATAGGTTTTGCATCTCCGCTAACCTCATTTGTTTTTCCGAGTGTTTGTCATGTTCTTTCATGTTGAAGGATGCACAAGGCGATACCTTCATGACACAATTTGGTCATGTGAAGGCATACATGATGTGCAACACCAACATTTGCAAAAATCTCCTAAAGGTGAACTCCTTCCTATTGAGCCATCCTCAAATATGCATATTGGATGGGTCACTCTTTCATTGTCGTTTCCTTCTTGTTGTCTACATAGTACATCTCGCGAATGGATGATAGAGGCGGGGGGTCCCGATCTTTCGATGAGATGAGAACTATCGATTTGGTGGAGACGACTTTGACGATCCGACTACAAACGTGCACGACGTTGCGCCTTAGCAATCGCTAAACCAATCTCCTGAGGTTATTGACCACGCCGGAAGCACGATCAACCTGACCACGAAGGTCTATTCCTGCAAGCAATCGAAGAACAAGCAAGAATATGACAAAAGCAATCTGAATATTGCGAGTATATATGGAGTATTGATAATGGTGGGGATCCAGAAGCGGTCTTGGTCTGGTCGTTGGACACAAACAAAGTACACGAAGTTGCAATGGCTAACTTTTAACTAAACAAATCCCAAGGAAAAGCTACTAGATGGATCTACTTATATAGGAGCAAGGGGTGGCGGCCAAGGAGGTGGGAGGACGTCCCAAGGCAGCCTAAAACTAAATCTAGGTCGTACAAGGCCAATGGGCCCAAGTGGAGGTGATGTAACACCTTTTGACTTGTAGTTTGACTCGGATTCTGCTGCAGCATCAGATTGTTTCGTCCACAACTCAACGCTCCGGACGAATTTGAAGGTGATTCCAATTGGGTTGGAAAGTGCACGAAATCTAGTTTCCAACAAAAAAAAATCACCCAATTCGGAGTCCGTATGAAAAACTTGTGTGCGTTTTGAGTCAGGTATGTCTGTGCAGTCCGAATCTGAATCCAGAACGTGAGAGACTTGGACTCTATCTTCTCTTGGGCCAAAAGTGACGTGAGAGAACTTTTTGGACAGCAAATAAACATCTCTTTCTTCCTTATCTTCGTATGTGGATTGTACAAATGTCCCATACACCTGCAATTAGACAAAACACAAAAGTGTGTGAAGTATTTTTGTTCTGGATAACATAAATAGATTATTGAATAGTTTGCACTAGAAATCACCTGACAAATATGCATATATGCAATATTTTTGGTCATATTCAAGGTAGTCATGTCCTCATCATCATTTGCTGAAACTTATCATGAATCTCCTTGTTCGATAAATTCTCCCAGTCAATCTCGTCGGCTTGTGATCCTGGCATGGTTAGCAGCAATAGAAACACAGAAGAATATGATCCTACAGACTACTAACAAGTGGTGGTGGTGGGTGTCACAAATCCGTCAAGCAAAACTCAAATTCTTACCAGTTCTTACCCAGCAGCAGGCGGTGATCGGCAACCGTTGTAGTCAAAACTCTCAAAGCTTGGATAGAGCAATTACCAGGGAGAGTCAAACGCACGACGTAGATGTATGTGGAGCTGGGAAGGCTTATAATATGGTAGCAAAAAGGGTCAGCAATAATCAATTCAGAGATGCAAAGTTGAATAAACGCTCAACGATGGTACTGTGCTGGTCCTAGGCTAGACTGTGCTAGAGACGCGAGCCTAGAACACCAACAAAATCACGGCGCGGCACGTAAACAAGGGAGGAGCACACTCTGAATTTTTTTCTCTTTTTTTGCACTTTTTTTTTCCTCTTTTTTTTTTGCTCCGCAACAAATTTTTTTCGAAAAAGTCTACAAATGGTCTAAAAACTGCCTAGCCAGAATTTTCCAGACTTAGTTTTTTTTTTGAAATTGGAACTATTTTTCTTCTGCGGATGGCTCGGAAGTTGGGGAGTCCTTCTTTGTCACGACTCGGAGTATCGCGTGATCTGGAAATCGAGAACAATGCAACAATTACTGGACTCGGACTAGGACTGGTGGCGGAGATGAATCTGGTGGAACTCGGACTGGTGGCGAAGATGAATCTGGTGGAACACGGACAGGTGGCGGATATATGTTGCAGGTGAACTCGGATTGGCGTGATGGCGGCGGATATGTGGTGGCGTATATGGATTCGGATTGACGGTCAATATGTGGTGGTGGTATATGGCAACAGCGACGATGATGATGCGGTGGTGATATATGGCAGCGGCGACGTGACAACCTGTGAACAGAACTCGAAACTCTAAAAGACTAGACGCTATGATAGAGGCGGAGGTGTCCCGTCTTTCGATGAGATGGTGGATTTCGCTTTGGTGGAAGTCGACTTTGACGATCCGACTACGAACGTGCGAGGACGTCGCGCCTTAGCAATCGCTAAACCAACTCCGAGAGGTTATTGACCACGCCGGAGCACGATCAACCTGACCACGAGGGTCTGTTTCCTGCGAGCAAACGAAGAACAAGCAAGAAACTAAGATTGCAATCTGGATATTGCGAATATAAGATGAAAGCTTTATTGATCAAGGTGGGGTTCTGTGACGCCTTTGTCTGGTCGTTGAACACAAACGAAGTACGCGAAGTTGCAGCTATGGCGAACTTTTAATCTAAACAAAACCCAAAGTCTAAACGATGCCCTAAGGGCTGTATATATGGAGGAAGAGGGGGGGAATTTCGTGGCCCTTGGTGGAGGGGTCCGAAATCAACCCTATCTCTTGTTTCCCCACACATACGGACTCTAAAAATAGCCTATACTTATGTATTTCGAAATTATATGGGCCTGGCCCAATAATAAGGTGACGCAGCACCTAAAATAGCCTCGGGACGAAATTTATGAAGTGGCATCTTGTATATTTCGTCCAAGGCTTCATGCACCCATTATGGTGGCTTCAAAGTCCTGAAATCATCACTTGTAACTCCGTTCTTGTTTCCCTTGCGCATGCCATCATCTCCATGCTTGTTCTTGCTCCAATGTTCATCCTTCTCCAAGCTAGGCCCTTCATTTGTAAGCAAAACAAATGTATCCAATTTAGGCAGCATCATATTCTCATGAACATTAGAATCATTACCAAGAAACGAAAGTACCTGGTAATTTAGTTGGCGTGCACGAGCTCTAGTAATTGGTCCAGTATGTATAGCAGCAGGGGCTGTGGGTGTAACAATTGTATTGATGTCCTCATCACCCTGATTATATACCTACTACTTGGGATGATTTGAAACTTGCCATGCGACATACTTTCGTCCCTGCTTATTATACTCGTGACATGATTAAGAAGTTGCAACACTTAAAACAAGGTAGTGAAACTGTAACAAAATATTATGATGATTTACAAACTACCTTGTTGCATTCCTCTTTAGAAGAAAGTGAAGATGATTTTATGGATAGATTTTGGGGAGGATTAAACCGTGATATTCAAGAGATACTAATTCATGAAGAGTGTTATCCTATGGACCATTTGTTTCATCTTGCTTGCAAAGCTGAACAGGAAATAAAACGACGTGTTGGCCACGAGGAGAACAAGCGCACGATGCACATTCCAAGAGTTGATATGATTGTTCCTTCAACTACTAGGCATACTATGACAACCACATCCGTTGTTGTCAGAACTACATCATCTCCACCATGTGACACATCGCCCCCGAGAGTGGCTACATCATCTGAGTTGATCATAAGAGGTAATGACAAAGGTACTGATCTTCCATCTCTACATGAGAATGATGAATGCCTTGTCAATTTGAATGCACCATCTGATGAGCTACCCACTACTTTGATCACACCACCTATTTTAGAGGACTACGTTGATAATTTGACTTTGCCATGTGATCAAACAACTGAAATACCAACAATTTTGAGTGCACCCGTTGAATTAACTATTGATGCAAAAGAACCAATGTTTAATCATTTTGATATGACCTCTAATCTTGGTGATGATTCTGTGTTGAATGACTTATTGCATGTTTGCTTATTTAAGCATGTTGTAGCATGTAAATTTGACGCAAGTAAGGTTTATTCAACAATGTTGGGATGGTTTAATGATGAACATTGTCAATCTTTTGAAATGAATAAGAGCTTCACTTATATGTGCAAACTGAGTTGCAATATTTTCATGCCTTCTACTTCTTGTGCTAATTTTTTGGCTTTAGATTTTATGAACTATGCAAGTTACTCATCTATTCATGTGTCATATATGCAAAAATCAAGGGAAGTAAAAATGGATGACATATACATATACAACATGTACACCTTGTCTCTTTTGTTAGCCACATTTCAGATTAAGCAACGCCGAGGACGGCTTTATTTTCAAGAAGGGGAGGATGATGAGGACATGACTACCTTGGATATGACCAAAAATATTGCATATATGCATATTCGTCAGGTGATTTCTAGTGTGATAGAGGCAAAGGTGTCCCGTCTTTCGATGAGATGGTGGATATCGCTTTGGTGGAAGTCGACTTTGACGATCCGACTACGAACGTGCGAGGACGTCGCGCCTTAGCAATCGCTAAACCAACTCCGAGAGGTTATTGACCACGCCGGAGCACGATCAACCTGACCACGAGGGTCTGTTTCCTGCGAGCAAACGAAGAACAAGCAAGAAACTGAGATTGCAATCTGGATATTGCGAATATAAGATGAAAGCTTTATTGATCAAGGTGGGGTTCTGTGACGCCTTTGTCTGGTCGTTGAACACAAACGAAGTACGCGAAGTTGCAGCTATGGCGAACTTTTAATCTAAACAAAACCCAAAGTCTAAACGATGCCCTAAGGGTTGTATATATGGAGGAAGAGGGGGGAATTTCGTGGCCCTTGGTGGAGGGGTCCGAAATCAACCCTATCTCTTGTTTCCCCACACATACGGACTCTAAAAATAGCCTATACTTATGTATTTCGAAATTACATGGGCCTAGCCCAATAATAAGGTGACGCAGCACCTAAAATAGCCTCGGGACGAAATTTATGAAGTGGCATCTTGTATATTTCGTCCAAGGCTTCATGCACCCATTATGGTGGCTTCAAAGTCCTGAAATCATCACTTGTAACTCCGTTCTTGTTCCCCTTGCGCATGCCATCATCTCCATGCTTGTTCTTGCTCCAATGTTCATCCTTCTCCAAGCTAGGCCCTTCATTTGTAAGCAAAACAAATGTATCCAATTTAGGCAGCATCATATTCTCATGAACATTAGAATCATTACCAAGAAATGAAAGTACCTGGTAATTTAGTTGGCGTGCACGAGCTCTAGTAATTGGTCCAGTATGTATAGCAGCAGGGGCTGTGGGTGTAACAATTGTATTGATGTCCTCATCACGCTAAGACCAGCAACTGGACACGACGATGCAACCGCAAATTCAACAAAGCAAATACAGAAAAGATTATGCAAGGCTGAGATTGGTTCGGATGGGATGAACTAACCCTATTTTTTTTTTGTCTTTTTCGTGGACTATAGGTATGAAGAACAGACTCGATCTAAACTACGAAAAACTATAAAATCTCACCGAGCAACCTGGAAATCTGATACCACTTGATAGAGGCAAAGGTGTCCCGTCTTTCGATGAGATGATGGATATCGCTTTGGTGGCAGTCGACTTTGACGATCCGACTACGAATGTGCAAGGACGTCGCGCCTTAGCAATCGCTAAACCAACTCCGAGAGGTTATTGACCACGCCGGAGCACGATCAACCTGACCACGAGGGTCTGTTTCCTGCAAGCAAACGAAGAACAAGCAAGAAACTGAGATTGCAATCTGGATATTGCGAATATAAGATGAAAGCTTTATTGATCAAGGTGGGGTTCTGTGACGCCTTTGTCTGGTCGTTGAACACAAACGAAGTACGCGAAGTTGCAGCTATGGCGAACTTTAATCTAAACAAAACCCGAAGTCTAAACGGTGCCCTAAGGGCTGTATATATGGAGGAAGAGAGGGGGAATTTCGTGGCCCTTGGTGGAGGGGTCCGAAATCAACCCTATCTCTTGTTTCCCCACACATACGGACTCTAAAAATAGCCTATACCTATGTATTTCGAAATTACATGAGCCTGGCCCAATAAAAAGGTGACGCAGCACCTATAATAGCCTCAGGACGAAATTTATGAAGTGGCATCTTGTATATTTCGTCCAAGGCTTCATGCACCCATTATGGTGGCTTCAAAGTCCTGAAATCATTACTTGTAACTCCGTTCTTGTTCCCCTTGCGCATGGCATCATCTCCATGCTTGTTCTTGCTCCAATGTTCATCCTTCTCCAAGCTAGGCCCTGATGAGGACATGACTACCTTGGATACGACCAAAAATATTGCATACATGCATATTTGTCAGGTGATTTCTAATGCAAGCTATTCAATAATCTATTTATGTTATCCAGAACAAAAATACTTCACACACTTTTGTGTTTTGTCTAATTGCAGGTGTATGGGACATTTGTACAATCCACATATGAAGATAAGGGAAAAGGAGAAGTTTAGATTGTGTTCAAAAAGTCCTCTCACGTCACTTTTGGGCCAAGAGAAGATAGAGTCCAAGTCTCTCACGTTCTGGATTCAGATTCGGACTGCACAGACATACCTGACTCAAAACGCCAACAACTTTTTCATACGGACTCCGAATTGGGTGATTCTTTTTTTGTTGGAAACTAGATTTCGTGCTCTTTCCAACCCAATTGGATGCACCTTCAAATTCGTCCGGAGCGTTGGGTTACTGATGAAACAATCTGACGTTGCAGGAGAATCCGAGTCAAACTACAAGCCCAAAGGTGTTGCATCACCTCCACTTGGGCCCATGAGCCTTGTACGACCTAGGGTTAGTTTTAGGCTGCCTTGGGACGTCCTCCCACCTCCTTGGCCGCCACCCCTTGCTCCTATATAAGTAGATCCATCTAGTAGCTTTTTCCTTGGGATTTGTTTAGTTAAAAGTTAGCCATTGCAACTTCGTGTGCTTCGTTTGTGTCCAACGACCAGACCAAGACCACTTTTCGGATCCCCACCATTATCAATACTTCATACATATTCGCGATATTCAGATTGCTTTTATCATATTCTTGCTTGTTCTTCGATTGCTTGCAGGAATAGACCTTCGTGGTCAGGTTGATCGTGCTCCGGCGTGGTCAATAACCTCTCGGATTTGGTTTAGCGATTGCTAAGGCACAACGTCATTGCACGTTTGTAGTCAGATCGTCAAAGTCGTCTCCACCAAATCGATAGTTATCATCTCATCGAAAGATCGGGACACCCCGCCTCTATCAAGTCATATCAGAGCACGGACATACATACCAGTAATGCAACGAGGAATATACTGAAATCTTGCCTGAATATCATGGTTCAAACCACCAAAAAATCTATTCATTGTATCATCCTCAGATTCTTCTATGTCACAATGATGCATATAAGATTTGAACTCTTAGTAGTAAGCATGAACGGTGTTACTGCCTTGTTTTAATTGCTCCAATTTGCGACGCAATTCACGACGATAGTAAGGAGGAAAAAATTGTTATCTCATTACAGCTTTCAAAACTTTCCAAGTTGTGGGTTGGTTATCAATGTTTTTCTTACAATGTACACTCCACCAAACAGAAGCAAAACCAGTAAATGCTCTAATGGTAGCTCGTACTCTCTCAAGTTCAGAAAAATCATGGTGACTAAAAACTTGTTCTACTTCAAGCTCCCAAGCTAGATAAATAGCAGGATTAAATCTACCCTCAAATGATGGTAAAGAGATAACCTGACCATATGCTTGTGTGTGTTGTCCCAACTCTCGTGATGGTGAAGATGTGTCTGTCATACAAGAACTTCTATCTCTGGAACCTGTCATGATTAGTAGAAACAAGAACCAAAATTCGAGAATAATGTTCCTATGAACTACTAGGATGTGGTTGTAAAGTGCTCACAGTAAAGCAAATATCAATATCTTACAAGTTCTTACCATGCGGCAGGTGGTGACAGGCAACCAGTGGTGTCAAATAACTCCGAAGATTGTGTAAAACGATTGCCAGGGGAACGTACGTATACACGGTGTAGAAATATGTGGAGCTGGGTTGGCTATATATTGTAGCAAAAGATTAGCAATAATCAATTCAGAGATGCAATGTTGAATAAACGCTCAACGACGGTACTGTGCTGGTCCTAGGCTAGACCAAACTAGAGACGCGAGCCTAGAACACTAATGAGGTCACGTCGTAGCACAACTAGCATCAATAAAGGATATGAAGTAGCTCTGGACAGCAAGATATAAGTGAAGATCACAATAGCAGTAGACCTATTTAGAAGCTGATGTTGAGGTGCCAAATACTGAACTAGCTTCTGCAACTATTTAGATGCGGCTCGTCGCTAGCTTTCATTTGAGTACTCGCGGAGCCAAAACAGACTTCATATGAGGAAGT
The DNA here is from genome assembly GCF_002162155.2 of Triticum dicoccoides. Taxonomy (NCBI): domain Eukaryota; kingdom Viridiplantae; phylum Streptophyta; class Magnoliopsida; order Poales; family Poaceae; genus Triticum; species Triticum dicoccoides. Next base: position 119,541 of record NW_021192457.1, on the reverse strand, counting down.
TATGCCTGTTTTACTGAACAATGCACAAAACAGGTTCCAATCCGAATTCAACTACGAGATTGAGTCTAGATATATCCGAATTTTGTTTTTTTTTCTCCTCTCTTTTTTTTCTCACACTTTTTTTTCTTTTCCTTTCTTTTTTTTCTCTGACTTTTTTTTTACTTTTTTTTCTCTCGTTTTTTTTTCTCTATCTTTTTTCTCTCTCTCCCTCTTTCCAAAACAAACTAGGTAAGATGTAGATTGGATCAAGCGAAGATGGGAACGATCTCAACTATGATTATGACAATGAACGGTGGGTAGCACGTGGAGGAAATTGATGGATGGGTGGTGGACAGCAGAAGGGATAACGACGCAGCGGCGACGTGACTAATGTGAACAGAACTCGAAACTCTAAACGACCTAGACACTAAGACCAGCAACTCGACACGACGATGCAACCGATAATTCAACTATACAAGCAATGAAAAGAAATTTGCAAAGGCTCAGACTGGCTTGGACAAAGGATGAATAGATCTAATTCTTTTTTGTGGATTTTTCTTGGACAATAGGTAAGAAAATAAATCTAATCTAGGAAAACTGGAAATTCTCACCGAGCAACCTGAAAACTGATACCACTTGATAGAGGCGGGGTGTCCCGATCTTTCGATGAGATGATAACTATCGATTTGGTGGAGACGACTTTGACGATCCGACTACAAACGTGCAACGACGTTGTGCCTTAGCAATCGCTAAACCAACTCCGAGAGGTTATTGACCACGCCGGAGCACGATCAACCTGACCACGAAGGTCTATTCCTGCAAGCAATCGAAGAACAAGCAAGAATATGATAAAAGCAATCTGAATATCGCGAATATGTATGAAGTATTGATAATGGTGGGGATCCGAAAAGTGGTCTTGGTCTGGTCGTTGGACACAAACGAAGCACACGAAGTTGCAATGGCTAACTTTTAACTAAACAAATCCCAAGGAAAAAGCTACTAGATGGATCTACTTATATAGGAGCAAGGGGTGGCGGCCAAGGAGGTGGGAGGACGTCCCAAGGCAGCCTAAAACTAACCCTAGGTCGTACAAGGCTCATGGGCCCAAGTGGAGGTGATGCAACACCTTTGGGCTTGTAGTTTGACTCGGATTCTCCTGCAACGTCAGATTGTTTCATCCGTAACCCAACGCTCCGGACGAATTTGAAGGTGAATCCAATTGGGTTGGAAAGAGCACGAAATCTAGTTTCCAACAAAAAAAGAATAACCCAATTCGGAGTCCGTATGAAAAAGTTGTTGGCGTTTTGAGTCAGGTATGTCTGTGCAGTCCGAATCTGAATCCAGAACGTGAGAGACTTGGACTCTATCTTCTCTTGGCCCAAAAGTGACATGAGAGGACTTTTTGAACACAATCTAAACTTCTCCTTTTCCCTTATCTTCATATGTGGATTGTACAAATGTCCCATACACCTGCAATTAGACAAAACACAAAAGTGTGTGAAGTATTTTTGTTCTGGATAACATAAATAGATTATTGAATAGCTTGCATTAGAAATCACCTGACAAATATGCATGTATGCAATATTTTTGGTCGTATCCAAGGTAGTCATGTCCTCATCAGGCCCTTCATTTGTAAGCAAAACAAATGTATCCAATTTAGGCAGCATCATATTCTCATGAACATTAGAATCATTACCAAGAAACGAAAGTACCTGATAATTTAATTGGCGTGCGCGAGCTCTAGTAATTGGTCCCGTATATGTAGCAGTAGGGGCTGTGGGTGTAACAATGGTATTGATGTCCTCATCAGGGCGCCTCAATTTTTCTATGTGGCGGGTCAAGAAGGTCTTTTCAAGGTTTAAGTGTTTGACGAACCAAAGAAGACTAGCCAAACAAGGAGTGAAAATTGACATGAACAGGCTCAAATCAACTGGGGCCTAATGTTGGTGATATAACCCCATGGTGTGACCCACCTAGGAGGGGTCAGGTTACACTATTGGTGACTTAGTAATAAAATTAAGAAGGCCCAAGAAGTCAATGCCTGAGGCCCTGGAGGCGGCTTACGACGTGAGTCGGTTCAAGTCCCAATACCTAGAGGCGGAGCGTGACCCGGAGGTGTAAGCCGCCCAACGACGACTTGCCTAGCAAGACAAGGCAACTTAGAACCAGGATCGGCCATATTGTATAACCCGACCTGGACTCTTGTAAGCCTAGGCCCTCGACCTGTGTATATAAAGTGATGAGGACATGACTACCTTGGATATGACCAAAAATATTGCATATATGCATATTTGTCAGGTGATTTCTAGTGCAAACTATTCAATAATCTATTTATGTTATCCAGAACAAAAATACTTCACACACTTTTGTGTTTTGTCTAATTGCAGGTGTATGGGACATTTGTACAATCCACATATGAAGATAAGGAAGAAAGAGATGTTTATTTGCTGTCCAAAAAGTTCTCTCACGTCACTTTTGGCCCAAGAGAAGATAGAGTCCAAGTCTCTCACGTTCTGGATTCAGATTCGGACTGCACAGACACACCTGACTCAAAATGCACACAAGTTTTTCATACGGACTCCGAATTGGGTGATTCTTTTTTTGTTGGAAACTAGATTTCGTGCACTTTCCAACCCAATTGGAATCACCTTCAAATTCGTCCGGAGCGTTGAGTTGTGGACGAAACAATCTGATGCTGCAGCAGAATCCGAGTCAAACTACAAGTCCAAAGGTGTTACATCACCTCCACTTGGGCCCATTGGCCTTGTACGACCAATATTTAGTTTTAGGCTGCCTTGGGACGTCCTCCCACCTCCTTGGCCGCCACCCCTTGCTCCTATATAAGTAGATCCATCTAGTAGCTTTTCCTTGGGATTTGTTTAGTTAAAAGTTAGCCATTGCAACGTCGTGTACTTTGTTTGTGTCCAACGACCAGACCAAGACCGCTTCCGGATCCCCCCCATTATCAATACTTCATATAGATTTGCAATATTCAGATTGCTTTATCATATTCTTGCTCGTTCTTCGATTGCTTGCAGGAATAGACCTTCGTGGTCAGGCTGACCGTGCTTCCAGCATCGTTAGTAACCTCAGGAGATTGGTTTAGCGATTGCTAAGGCGCAACGTCGTGCACGTTTGTAGTCGGATCGTCAAAGTTGTCTCCACCAAATCGATAGTTATCATCTCATCGAAAGATCGGGACCCTCGCCTCTATCAAGTGGTATCAGTTTTCAGGTTGCTCGGTGAGAATTTCCAGTTTTTCTTAGATTAGATTTATTTTCTTACCTATTGTCCAAGAAAAAGCCACAAAAAAAAGTTAGATCTGTTCATCCTTTATCCAAGCCAGTCTGAGCCTTTGCAATTTTCTATTCATTGCTTGCATAGTTCAATTATCGGTTGCATCATCGTGTCAGTTGCTGGTCTTAGTGTCTAGTTCCTTTAGAGTTTCGAGTTCTGTTCACATTACTCACGCAGCCGCTGCATCATTATCCTATCCGCTGTCCACCATCCAATCCACCAATTTCCACCACGTGCTACGCACTGTTTATTGTCATAATCATAGTTGAGGTCACTCACATCTTCGCCTGATCGAATCTGCATCTTATCTAGTTTGTCTTGGAAAGAGGGAGAAAAAGAAGATAAAGAAAAAAAAAAGAGAAAAAAGGAAAGAAAAAAAAAGAAAAAGAGGGAGAAGAAAAAGAAAAAAAAAGCGTGAGAAAAAAAAAGAGAGAAGAAAAAAAATTGGATCTATCTAGAATCAATCTCGTACCTGAATTCGGATTGGAATCTGTTTTGTGCACTGTTCAGTAAAACAGCTTGGCTATTGTTTCACATCATTATCTTTACTGCCGTTGTGATCTTCACTTATATCTTGCTGTCCAGAGCTACTTTGTATCCTTCATTGATGCTGGTTGTGCTACGACGTGACCTCATTAGTGTTCTAGGCTCGCGTCCCTAGTTCGGTCTAGCCTAGGACCAGCACAGTACCGTCGTTGAGCGTTTATTCAACATTGCATCTTTGAATTGATTATTGCTAATCTTTTGCTACCATATATAGCCAACCCAGCTCCACATATTTCTACACCGTGTATACGTACGCTCCCCTGGCAATCGCTTTACTCAATATTCGGAGTTACTTGACACCGCTGGTTGCCGATCACCGCCTGCTGCATGGTAAGAACTTGTAAGACATTGATATTTGCTTTACTGTGAGCGTTTTACCACCACATCCTAGTAGTTATAGGAACATTATTTTTGGGTTTTGTTTCTTGTTCTACTAATCATGACAGGATCCAGAGTCAATTCATGGGCTTTGTCGATCGCGGGAGACGTGCCACCACCTTTGCAAATACCACAACCGTCACGAGAGGTGCACTGATGAGGACATCAATACAATTGTTACACCCACAGCCCCTGCTGCTATACATACTGGACCAATTACTAGAGCTCGTGCACGCCAACTAAATTACCAGGTACTTTCGTTTCTTGGTAATGATTCTAATGTTTATGAGAATATGATGCTGCCTAAATTGGATACATTTGTTTTGCTTACAAATGAAGGGCCTAGCTTGGAGAAGGATGAACATTGGAGCAAGAACAAGCATGGAGATGATGGCATGCGCAAGGGGAACAAGAACGGAGTTACAAGTGATGATTTCAGGACTTTGAAGCCACCATAATGGGTGCATGAAGCCTTGGACGAAATATACAAGATGCCACTTCATAAATTTCGTCCCGAGGCTATTTTAGGTGCTGCGTCACCTTATTATTGGGCCAGGCCCATGTAATTTCGAAATACATAAGTATAGGCTATTTTTAGAGTCTGTATGTGTGGGGAAACAAGAGATAGGGTTGATTTCGGACCCCTCCACCAAGGGCCACGAAATTCCCCCCTCTTCCTCCATATATACAGCCCTTAGGGCATTGTTTAGACTTTGGGTTTTGTTTAGATTAAAAGTTCGCCATAGCTGCAACTTCGCGTACTTCGTTTGTGTTCAACGACCAGACAAAGGCGTCACAGAACCCCACCTTGATCAATAAAGCTTTCATCTTATATTCGCAATATCCAGATTGCAATCTTAGTTTCTTGCTTGTTCTTCGTTTGCTCGCAGGAAACAGACCCTCGTGGTCAGGTTGATCGTGCTCCGGCGTGGTCAATAACCTCTCGGAGTTGGTTTAGCGATTGCTAAGGCGCGACGTCCTCGCACGTTCGTAGTCGGATCGTCAAAGTCGACTTCCACCAAAGCGATATCCATCATCTCATCGAAAGATCGGGACCCTCGCCTCTATCAAGTGGTATCAGTTTTCAGGTTGCTCGGTGAGAATTTCCAGTTTTCCTAGATTAGATTTATTTTCTTACCTATTGTCCAAGAAAAAGCCACAAAAAAAGAGTTAGATCTATTCATCCTTGGTCCAAGCCAGTCTGAGCCTTTGCAATTTTCTTTTCATTGCTTGCATAGTTGAATTATCGGTTGCATCGTCGTGTCGAGTTGCTGGTCTTAGTGTCTAGTTCGTTTAGAGTTTCGAGTTCTGTTCACATTAGTCACGCCACCGCTGCATCATTATCTCTTCCGCTGTCCACCACCCATCCATCAATTTCCACCACGTGCTACCCATCATTCATTGTCATAATAATAGTTGAGATCGTTCACATCTTCACTTGATCCAATCTGCATCTTATCTAGTTTGTTTTGGAAAGAGGGAGAAAAAAAGAGAGAAAAAAACAAGAGAAAAAAAAGGAGAAAAAAAAAGTCAGAGAAAAAAAAGGAGAGAAAGAAAAAAAAGTGTGAGGAAAAAAAAGAGAGACGAAAAAAAACAAAAAAGTCGGCACAAACTTTTTCAGAGGAAAGTTGGAGACAAAGTTGTTGATATATCCTGCTTGGCTGTTGTTTCACCTCATTATCTTTACTGCCGTTGTGATCTTCATTTATATCTTGCTGTCCAGAGCTACTTAGTGTCCTTCATTGATGCTAGTTGTGCTACGACGTGACCTCATTAGTGTTCTAGGCTCGCGTCTCTAGTTCGGTCTAGCCTAGGACCAGCACAGTACCGTCGTTGAGCGTTTATTCAACATTGCATCTTTGAATTGATTATTGCTAATCTTTTGCTACCATATATAGCCAACCCAGCTCCACATATTTCTACACCGTGTATACGTACGCTCCCCTGGCAATCGCTTTACTCAATATTCGGAGTTACTTGACACCGCTGGTTGCCGATCACCGCCTGCTGCATGGTAAGAACTTGTAAGACATTGATATTTGCTTTACTGTAAGCATTTTACCACCACATCCTAGTAGTTATAGGAACATTATTTTTGGGTTTTGTTTCTTGTTCTACTAATCATGACAGGATCCAGAGTCAATTCATGGGCTTTGTCGATCGCGGGAGACGTGCCACCACCTTTGCAAATACCACAACCGTCACGAGAGGTGCACAAACATCCAAATGCACATGATCAGGTTAATGTATATATACCACCATTTAATGGCCGTTTTAAACCTGCTTTATATATTGAATGGGAGTTCGACATAAAAAATATATTTGCTTCCCATAATTTCAATGAACATAAAAAGGTTAAGGTTGCGGTTGGTTCTTTCACTGGTTATGCTTTGGTTTGGTGGAGTGAATATTGTCGGTTACACCCTGATTATATACCTACTACTTGGGATGATTTGAAACTTGCCATGCGACATACTTTCGTCCCTGCTTATTATACTCGTGACATGATTAAGAAGTTGCAACACTTAAAACAAGGTAGTGAAACTGTAACATAATATTATGATGATTTACAAACTACCTTGTTGCATTCCTCTTTAGAAGAAAGTGAAGATGATTTTATGGATAGATTTTGGGGAGGATTAAACCGTGATATTCAAGAGATACTAATTCATGAAGAGTGTTATCCTATGGACCATTTGTTTCATCTTGCTTGCAAAGCTGAACAGGAAATAAAACGACGTGTTGGCCACGAGGAGAACAAGCGCACGGTGCACATTCCAAGAGTTGATATGATTGTTCCTTCAACTACTAAGCATACTATGACAACCACATCCGTTGTTGTCAGGACTACATCACCTCCACCATGTGACACATCGCCCCCGAGAGTGGCTACATCATCTGAGTTGATCATAAGAGGTAATGACAAAGGTACTGATCTTCCATCTCTACATGAGAATGATGAATGCCTTGTCAATTTGAATGCACCATCTGATGAGCTACCCATTACTTTGATCACACCACCTATTTTAGAGGACTACGTTGATAATTTGACTTTGCCATGTGATCAAACAACTGAAATACCAACAATTTTGAGTGCACCCATTGAATTAACTATTGATGCAAAAGAACCAATGTTTAATCATTTTGATATGACCTCTAATCTTGGTGATGATTCTGTGTTGAATGACTTATTGCATGTTTGCTTATTTAAGCATGTTGTAGCATGTAAATTTGATGCAAGTAAGGTTTATTCACCAATGTTGGGATGGTTTAATGATGAACATTGTCAATCTTTTGAAATGAATAAGAGCTTCACTTATATGTGCAAACTGAGCTGCAATATTTTCATGCCTTCTACTTCTTGTGCTAATTTTTTGGCTTTAGATTTTATGAACTATGCAAGTTACTCATCTATTCATGTGTCATATATGCAAAAATCAAGGGAAGTAAAAATGGATGACATATACATATACAACATGTACACCTTGTCTCTTTTGTTAGCCACATTTCAGATTAAGCAACGCCGAGGACGGCTTTATTTTCAAGAAGGGGAGGATGATGAGGACATGACTACCTTGGATATGACCAAAAATATTGCATATATGCATATTTGTCAGGTGATTTCTAGTGCAAACTATTCAATAATCTATTTATGTTATCCAGAACAAAAATACTTCACACACTTTTGTGTTTTGTCTAATTGCAGGTGTATGGGACATTTGTACAATCCACATATGAAGATAACGAAGAAAGAGATGTTTATTTGCTGTCCAAAAAGTTCTCTCACGTCACTTTTGGCCCAAGAGAAGATAGAGTCCAAGTCTCTCACGTTCTGGATTCAGATTCGGACTGCACAGACATACCTGACTCAAAACGCACACAAGTTTTTCATACGGACTCCGAATTGGGTGATTCTTTTTTTGTTGGAAACTAGATTTCGTGCACTTTCCAACCCAATTGGAATCACCTTCAAATTCGTCCGGAGCGTTGAGTTGTGGATGAAACAATCTGATGCTGCAGCAGAATCCGAGTCAAACTACAAGTCCAAAGGTGTTACATCACCTCCACTTGGGCCCATTGGCCTTGTACGACCTAGATTTAGTTTTAGGCTGCCTTGGGACGTCCTCCCACCTCCTTGGCCTCCACCCCTTGCTCCTATATAAGTAGATCCATCTAGTAGCTTTTCCTTGGGATTTGTTTAGTTAAAAGTTAGCCATTGCAACTTCGTGTACTTCGTTTGTGTCCAACGACCAGACCAAGACCGCTTACGGATCCCCACCATTATCAATACCTCATATATATTTGCAATATTCAGATTGCTTTATCATATTCTTGCTCGTTCTTCGATTGCTTGTAGGAATAGACCTTCGTGGTCAAGCTGACCGTGCTTCCGGCATCGTCAGTAACCTCAGGAGATTGGTTTAGCGATTGCTAAGGCGCAACGTCGTGCACGTTTGTAGTCGGATCGTCAAAGTCGTCTCCACCAAATCGATAGTTATCATCTCATCGAAAGATCGGGACACCCTCGCCTCTATCACCTTGCGCATGCCATCATCTCCATGCTTGTTCTTGCTCCAATGTTCATCCTTCTCCAAGCTAGGCCCTTCATTTGTAAGCAAAACAAATGTATCCAATTTAGGCAGCATCATATTCTCATGAACATTAGAATCATTACCAAGAAACGAAAGTACCTGGTAATTTAGTTGGCGTGCACGAGCTCTAGTAATTGGCCCAGTATGTATAGCAGCAGGGGCTGTGGGTGTAACAATTGTATTGATGTCCTCATCATCCTCCCCTTCTTGAAATGAAGTCGTCCTCGACGGAAGTTCATCTTCGTCACCCAAATAAGGCTTCAAATCTGCAATGTTAAAAGTGGGACTAACCCCAAAATCTGCAGGCAGCTCAAGTTTATATGCATTATCATTTATTTTCTCTAACACCTTAAAGGGACCATCAGCACGTGGCATTAGCTTTGATTTGCGCAAATCAGGAAATCTATCCTTACGCAAATGTAACCAAACAAGATCTCCAGGTGCAAACACAACATGTTTTCTACCCTTATCTCCAGCAAGTTTATATTTAGCATTCATACGCTCAATGTTTTCCTTAGTTAACTCATGCATTTTTAAAATCCATTCAGCACGTTGTTTAGTATCAAAATTAACCTTCTCCGAAGATGGAAGAGGCAACAAATCAATAGGTGCACGAGGTAGGAAACCATACACAACTTCAAAAGGGCACATCTTAGTAGTAGAATGCAATGAACGATTATAAGCAAATTCAATATGAGGCAAGCATTCCTCCCACATTTTCTTATTATTCTTCAAAACAGCCCTAAGCATAGTAGACAACGTTTTATTGACTACTTCAGTTTGTCCATCAGTTTGGGGGTGACAAGTAGTACTAAAAAGCAGTTTAGTCCCCAACTTAGCCCATAAACATCTCCAAAAGTGGCTAAGAAATTTAGTATCACGATCTGAAACAATAGTATTTGGCACACCATGCAAGCGAATAATTTCACGAAAGAACAAATCAGCAACATTAACAGCATCATCGCTTTTATGACATGGTATAAAGTGTGCCATTTTCGAGAATCTATCCACGACAACAAATATGCTATCCCTCCCCTTGTTTGTTCGAGGTAAACCTAAAACAAAGTCCATAGATATATCCTCCCAAGGAACACTAGGTACAGGCAAAGGCATATATAAACCATGAGGATTGAGTCGTGACTTAGCTTTTTGACATGTAGTGCATTGAGCAATAAAACGCTCAACATCCCGTCTCATCTTTGGCCAAAAGAAATGTGTAGCAAGTACGTCCTCCGTCTTCTTCACGCCAAAGTGTCCCATTAATCCTCCTCCATGCGCCTCCTGCAACAACAAAAGACGAACGGAGCTAGCTGGAATGCATAGCTTGTTAGCACGAAACACAAATCCATCGTTAACAACAAACTTGTTCCACATTCTTCCTTCTTTACAATTCTGCATTACATCTTTAAAATCAGCATCATGCACATATTGATCTTTGATGGTCTCCAAACCAAATATTTTGAAGTCAAGTTGTGAAAGCTTAGTATAGCGACGAGACAATGCATCAGCAATAACATTTTCTTTTCCCTTCTTGTGTTTAATGACATAAGGGAAAGTCTCAATGAATTCAACCCATTTAGCATGTCTACGATTCAGTTTAGCTTGACTTTTAATATGTTTCAAAGATTCATGATCAGAATGTATAACAAATTCTTTGGGCCATAAATAATGTTGCCATGTTTCTAAAGTCCGAACAAGAGCATATAATTCTTTATCATAAGTAGAATAATTCAGACTAGGCCCACTCAATTTTTCAGAAAAGTATGCAACATGTTTGCCATCTTGTAATAACACACCTCCTAATCCAATTCCACTAGCATCACATTCAAGCTCAAAAGTCTTATTAAAATCAGGAAGTTGGAGTAAAGGTGCATGTGTCAACTTATCTTTCAATACCGTGAAGGCTTCTTCCTGTGCGGTACCCCAAACAAAAGGCACATCCTTCTTTGTAAGCTCGTTGAGAGGTGCAGCAATGGTGCTGAAATCTCTCACAAAACGCCTATAGAATCCAGCGAGGCCAAGAAAACTCCTCACTTGTGTGACCGTTTTGGGCTGCGGCCAACTCTCAATAGCTTCAATCTTGGCTTTGTCAACTTCAATTCCCTGTGGAGTAACAACATAGCCAAGAAAAGATACTCGGTCGGTGCAAAAGGTGCACTTCCCAAGGTTACCAAACAAACGTGCATCACGTAGAGCAATAAAAACAGCACGTAAATGTTCCAAATTGATAGAGGCGGAGGTGTCCCGTCTTTCGATGAGATGATGGATTTCGCTTTGGTGGAAGTCGACTTTGACGATCCGACTACGAACGTGCTAGGACGTCGCGCCTTAGCAATCGCTAAACCAACTCCGAGAGGTTATTGACCACGCCGGAGCACGATCAACCTGACCACGAGGGTCTGTTTCCTGCGAGCAAACGAAGAACAAGCAAGAAACTGAGATTGCAATCTGGATATTGCGAATATAAGATGAAAGCTTTATTGATCAAGGTGGGGTTCTGTGACGTCTTTGTCTGGTCGTTGAACACAAACGAAGTACGTGAAGTTGCAGCTATGGCGAACTTTTAATCTAAACAAAACCCAAAGTCTAAACGATGCCCTAAGGGCTGTATATATGGAGGAAGAGGGGGGAATTTCGTGGCCCTTGGGGGAGGGGTCCGAAATCAACCCTATCTCTTGTTTCCCCACACATACGGACTCTAAAAATAGCCTATACTTATGTATTTCGAAATTACATGGGCCTGGCCCAATAATAAGGTGACGCAGCACCTAAAATAGCCTCGGGACGAAATTTATGAAGTGGCATCTTGTATATTTCGTCCAAGGCTTCATGCACCCATTATGGTGGCTTCAAAGTCCTGAAATCATCACTTGTAACTCCGTTCTTGTTCCCCTTGCGCATGCCATCATCTCCATGCTTGTTCTTGCTCCAATGTTCATCCTTCTCCAAGCTAGGCCCTTCATTTGTAAGCAAAACAAATGTATCCAATTTAGGCAGCATCATATTCTCATGAACATTAGAATCATTACCAAGAAACGAAAGTACCTGGTAATTTAGTTGGCGTGCACGAGCTCTAGTAATTGGTCCAGTATGTATAGCAGCAGGGGCTGTGGGTGTAACAATTGTATTGATGTCCTCATCAGCAAATCAGGAAATCTATCCTTACGCAAATGTAACCAAACAAGATCTCCAGGTGCAAACACAACATGTTTTCTACCCTTATCTCCAGCAAGTTTATATTTAGCATTCATGCGCTCAATGTTTTCCTTAGTTAACTCATGCATTTTTAAAATCAATTCAGCACGTTGTTTAGCATCAAAATTAACCTTCTCCGAAGATGGAAGAGGCAACAAATCAATAGGTGCACGAGGTAGGAAACCATACACAACTTCAAAAGGGCACATCTTAGTAGTAGAATGCAATGAACGATTATAAGCAAATTCAATATGAGGCAAGCATTCCTCCCACATTTTCTTATTATTCTTCAAAACAGCCCTAAGCATAGTAGACAATGTTCTATTGACTACTTCAGTTTGTCCATCAGTTTGGGGGTGACAAGTAGTACTAAAAAGCAGTTTAGTCCCCAACTTAGGCCATAAACATCTCCAAAAGTGGCTAAGAAATTTAGTATCACGATCTGAAACAATAGTATTTGGCACACCATGCAAGCGAATAATTTCACGAAAGAACAAATCAGCAACATTAACAGCATCATCGCTTTTATGACATGGTATAAAGTGTGCCATTTTCGAGAATCTATCCACGACAACAAATATGCTATCCCTCCCCTTCTTTGTTCGAGGTAAACCTAAAACAAAGTCCATAGATATATCCTCCCAAGGAACACTAGGTACAGGCAAAGGCATATATAAACCATGAGGATTGAGTCGTGACTTAGCTTTTTGACATGTAGTGCATTGAGCAATAAAACGCTCAACATCCCGTCTCATCTTTGGCCAAAAGAAATGTGTAGCAAGTACGTCCTCCGTCTTCTTCACGCCAAAGTGTCCCATTAATCCTCCTCCATGCGCCTCCTGCAACAACAAAAGACGAACGGAGCTAGCTGGAATGCATAGCTTGTTAGCACGAAACACAAATCCATCGTTAACAACAAACTTGTTCCACATTCTTCCTTCTTTACAATTCTGCATTACATCTTTAAAATCAGCATCATGCACATATTGATCTTTGATGGTTTCCAAACCAAATATTTTGAAGTCAAGTTGTGAAAGCATAGTATAGCGGCGAGACAATGCATCAGCAATAACATTTTCTTTTCCCTTCTTGTGTTTAATGACATAAGGGAAAGTCTCAATGAATTCAACCCATTTAGCATGTCTACGATTCAGTTTAGCTTGACTTTTAATATGTTTCAAAGATTCATGATCAGAATGTATAACAAATTCTTTGGGCCATAAATAATGTTGCCATGTTTCTAAAGTCCGAACAAGAGCATATAATTCTTTATCATAAGTAGAATAATTCAGACTAGGCCCACTCAATTTTTCAGAAAAGTATGCAACATGTTTGCCATCTTGTAATAACACACCTCCTAATCCAATTCCACTAGCATCACATTCAAGCTCAAAAGTCTTATTAAAATCAGGAAGTTGGAGTAAAGGAGCATGTGTCAACTTATCTTTCAATACCGTGAAGGCTTCTTCCTGTGCGGTACCCCAAACAAAAGGCACATCCTTCTTTGTAAGCTCCTTGAGAGGTGCAGCAATGATGCTGAAATCTCTCACAAAACGCCTATAGAATCCAGCGAGGCCAAGAAAACTCCTCACTTGTGATAGAGGCAAAGGTGTCCTGATAGAGGCGGGGTGTCCCGATCTTTCGATGAGATGATACTACCGATTTGGTGGAGACGACTTTGACGATCCGACTACAAACGTGCACGATGTTGCGCCTTAGCAATCGCTAAACCAATCTCCTGAGGTTATTGACCACGCCGGAGCACGATCAACCTGACCACGAAGGTCTATTCCTGCAAGCAATCGAAGAACGAGCAAGAATATGATAAAAGCAATCTGAATATTGCTAATATATATGAAGTATTGATAAAGGTGGGGATCCGTAAGCGGTCTTGGTCTGGTCGTTGGACACAAACGAAGTACACGAAGTTGCAATGGCTAACTTTTAACTAAACAAATCCCAAGGAAAAGCTACTAGATGGATCTACTTATATAGGAGCAAGGGGTGGCGGCCAAGGAGGTGGGAGGACGTCCCAAGGCAGCCTAAAACTAAATCTAAGTCGTACAAGGCCAATGGGCCCAAGTGGAGGTGATGTAACACCTTTGGACTTGTAGTTTGACTCGGATTCTGCTGCAGCATCAGATTGTTTCGTCCACAACTCAACGCTCCGGACGAATTTGAAGGTGATTCCAATTGGGTTGGAAAGTGCACGAAATCTAGTTTCCAATAAAAAAAGAATCATCCAATTCGGAGTCCGTATGAAAAACTTGTGTGCGTTTTGAGTCAGGTGTGTCTGTGTAGTCCGAATCTGAATCCAGAACGTGAGAGACTTGGACTCTATCTTTTTTTGGGCCAAAAGTGACGTGAGAGAACTTTTTGGACAGCAAATAAACATCTCTTTCTTCCTTATCTTCATATGTGGTTTGTACAAATGTCCCATACACCTGCAATTAGACAAAACACAAAAGTGTGTGAAGTATTTTTGTTCTGGATAACATAAATAGATTATTGAATAGTTTGCACTAGAAATCACCTGACAAATATGCATATATGCAATATTTTTGGTCATATCCAAGGTAGTCATGTCCTCATCATCCTCCCCTTCTTGAAAATAAAGCCGTCCTCGGCGTTGCTTAATCTGAAATGTGGCTAACAAAAGAGACAAGGTGTACATGTTGTATATGTATATGTCATCCATTTTTACTTCCCTTGATTTTGCATATATGACACATGAATAGATGAGTAACTTGCATAGTTCATAAAATCTAAAGCCAAAAAATTAGCACAAGAAGTAGAAGGCATGAAAATATTGCAACTCAGTTTGCACATATAAGTGAAGCTCTTATTCATTTCAAAAGATTGACAATGTTCATCATTAAACCATCCCAACATTGGTGAATAAACCTTACTTGCATCAAATTTACATGCTACAACATGCTTAAATAAGCAAACATGCAATAAGTCATTCAACACAGAATCATCACCAAGATTAGACGTCATATCAAAATGATTAAACATTGGTTCTTTTGCATCAATAGTTAATTCAATGGGTGCACTCAAAATTGTTGGTATTTCAGTTGTTTGATCACATGGCAAAGTCAAATTATCAACGTAGTCCTCTAAAATAGGTGGTGCGATCAAAGTAGTGGGTAGCTCATCAGATGGTGCATTCAAATTGACAAAGCATTCATCATTCTCATGTAGAGATGGAAGATCGGTACCTTTGTCATTACCTCTTATGATCAACTCAGATGATGTAGCCACTCTCGGGGGCGATGTGTCACATGGTGGAGGTGATGTAGTCCTGACAACAACGGATGTGGTTGTCATAGTATGCCTAGTAGTTGAAGGAACAATCATATCAACTCTTGGAATGTGCACCGTGCGCTTGTTCTCCTCGTGGCCAACGCGTCGTTTTATTTGCTGTTCAGCTTTGCAAGCAAGATGAAACAAATGGTCCATAGGATAACACTCTTCATGAATTAGTATCTCTTGAATATCACGGTTTAATCCTCCCCAAAATCTATCCATAAAATCATCTTCACTTTCTTCTAAAGAGGAATGCAACAAGGTAGTTTGTAAATCATCATAATATTTTGTTACAGTTTCACTACCTTGTTTTAAGTGTTGCAACTTCTTAATCATGTCACGAGTATAATAAGCAGGGACGAAAGTATATCGCATGGCAAGTTTCAAATCATCCCAAGTAGTAGGTATATAATCAGGGTGTAACCGACAATATTCACTCCACCAAACCAAAGCATAACCAGTGAAAGAACCAACCGCAACCTTAACCTTTTTATGTTCATTGAAATTATGGGAAGCAAATATATTTTTTATGTCGAACTCCCATTCAATATATAAAGCAGGTTTAAAACGGCCATTAAATGGTGGTATAGATACATTAACCTGATCATGTGCATTTGGATGTTTGTGCACCTCTCGTGACGGTTGTGGTATTTGCAAAGGTGGTGGCACGTCTCCCGCGATCGACAAAGCCCATGAATTGACTCTGGATCCTGTCATAATTAGTAGAACAAGAAACAAAACCCAAAAATATTGTTCCTATAACTACTAGGATGTGGTGGTAAAACGCTCACAGTAAAGCAAATATCAATGTCTTACAAATTCTTACCATGCAGCAGGCGGTGATCGGCAACCAGCGGTGTCAAGTAACTCCGAATATTGAGTAAAGCGATTGCCAGGGGAGCGTACGTATACACGGTGTAGAAATATGTGGAGCTGGGTTGGCTATATATGGTAGCAAAAGATTAGCAATAATCAATTCAAAGATGCAATGTTGAATAAACGCTCAACGACGGTACTGTGCTGGTCCTAGGCTAGACCGGACTAGAGACGCGAGCCTAGAACACTAATGAGGTCACGGCGTAGCACAACTAGCATCAATGAAGGATACTAAGTAGCTCTTGACAGTAAGATATAAGTGAAGATCACAACGGCAGTGAAGATAATGATGAAAAACAACTGCCAAGCAGGATATACAACAACTCTCTCTCCAACTTTCCTCTTGAAAAGTTTGAGACAATTTTCTGATAAATTCTTTCAAAGAATGCTAGTAACTCAAGCTTTCCAATGCAAAAAGAATCACTCAATTCCGAGTTGATATGAGGAGTCAAAGAATTCTAAAACTGGCCTGAAAAATTGGAAAAAGTTGTGTTCACGAACTTCGGAGGGCAAAAAGACCTATTTAGAAGCCGATTTTGAGGTGTCAAATATTGAACTAGCTTCTGCAACTATTTAGATGCGGCTCGTTGCTAGCTTCAATTTGAGTACTCACGGAGCCAAAACGGACTTCGTATGAGGAAGATACACCTGTTTTACTGAACAGTGCGCAAAACAGATTCCAATCCGAATTCAGGTACGAGATTGATTCTATATAGATCCAATTTTTTTCTTCTCTTTTTTTTCTCACGCTTTTTTTTTCTTCTCTGTCTTTTACTTTCCTTTTTTTCTCTTTTTTTTCTCTATCTTTTTTTTTCTCCCTCTTTCCAAGACAAACTAGATAAGATGCAGATTGGATCAGGCGAAGATGTGAATGACCTCAACTATGATTATGACAATGAACAATGCATAGCACGTGGTGGAAATTAATAGATGGGATGGTGGACAGCGGAACGGATAATGATGCAGCGGCGGCGTGACTAATGTGAACAGAACTCGAAACTCTAAAGGAACTAGACACTAAGACCAGCAACTGGCACGACGATGCAACCGATAATTCAACAATGCAAGCAATGAATAGAAAATTGCAAAGGCTCAGACTGGCTTGGATAAAGGATGAACAGATCTAACTTTTTTTTGTGGCTTTTTCTTGGACAATAGGTAAGAAAATAAATCTAATCTAAGAAAAACTGGAAATTCTCATCGAACAACCTGAAAACTGATACCACTTGATAGAGGCGGGGTGTCCCGATCTTTCGATGAGATGATACTACCGATTTGGTGGAGACGACTTTGACGATCCGACTACAAACGTGCACGACGTTGCGCCTTAGCAATCGCTAAACCAATCTCCTGAGGTTATTGACCACGCCGGAGCACGATCAACCTGACCACGAAGGTCTATTCCTGCAAGCAATCGAAGAACGAGCAAGAATATGATAAAAGCAATCTGAATATTGCTAATATATATGAAATATTGATAAAGGTGGGGATCCATAAGCGGTCTTGGTCTGGTCGTTGGACACAAACGAAGTACACGAAGTTGCAATGGCTAACTTTTAACTAAACAAATCCCAAGGAAAAGCTACTAGATGGATCTACTTATATAGGAGCAAGGGGTGGCGGCCAAGGAGGTGGGAGGACGTCCCAAGGCAGCCTAAAACTAAATCTAGGTCGTACAAGGCCAATGGGCCCAAGTGGAGGTGATGTAACACCTTTGGACTTGTAGTTTGACTCGGATTCTGCTGCAGCATCAGATTGTTTCGTCCACAACTCAACGCTCCGGACGAATTTGAAGGTGATTCCAATTGGGTTGGAAAGTGCACGAAATCTAGTTTCCAATAAAAAAAGAATCATCCAATTCGGAGTCCGTATGAAAAACTTGTGTGCGTTTTGAGTCAGGTGTGTCTGTGTAGTCCGAATCTGAATCCAGAACGTGAGAGACTTGGACTCTATCTTCTTTTGGGCCAAAAGTGACGTGAGAGAACTTTTTGGACAGCAAATAAACATCTCTTTCTTCCTTATCTTCATATGTGGATTGTACAAATGTCCCATACACCTGCAATTAGACAAAACACAAAAGTGTGTGAAGTATTTTTGTTCTGGATAACATAAATAGATTATTGAATAGTTTGCACTAGAAATCACCTGACAAATAATGCATATATGCAATATTTTTGGTCATATCCAAGGTAGTCATGTCCTCATCATGTCCCGTCTTTCGATGAGATGGTGGATTTCGCTTTGGTGGAAGTCGACTTTGACGATCCGACTACGAACGTGCGAGGACGTCGCGCCTTAGCAATCGCTAAACCAACTCCGAGAGGTTATTGACCACGCCGGAGCACGATCAACCTGACCACGAGGGTCTGTTTCCTGCGAGCAAACGAAGAACAAGCAAGAAACTAAGATTGCAATCTGGATATTGCGAATTTAAGATGAAAGCTTTATTAATCAAGGTGGGGTTCTGTGACGCCTTTGTCTGGTCGTTGAACACAAACGAAGTACGCGAAGTTGCAGCTATGGCGAACTTTTAATCTAAACAAAACCCAAAGTCTAAACGATGCCCTAAGGGTTGTATATATGGAGGAAGAGGGGGGAATTTCGTGGCCCTTGGTGGAGGGGTCCGAAATCAACCCTATCTCTTGTTTCCCACACATACGGACTCTAAAAATAGCCTATACTTATGTATTTCGAAATTACATGGGCCTGGCCCAATAATAAGGTGCCGCAGCACCTAAAATAGCCTCGGGACGAAATTTATGAAGTGGCATCTTGTATATTTCGTCCAAGGCTTCATGCACCCATTATGGTGGCTTCAAAGTCCTGAAATCATCACTTGTAACTCCGTTCTTGTTCCCCTTGCGCATGCCATCATCTCCATGCTTGTTCTTGCTCCAATGTTCATCCTTCTCCAAGCTAGGCCCTTCATTTGTAAGCAAAACAAATGTATCCAATTTAGGCAGCATCATATTCTCATGAACATTAGAATCATTACCAAGAAACGAAAGTACCTGGTAATTTAGTTGGCGTGCACGAGCTCTAGTAATTGGTCCAGTATGTATAGCAGCAGGGGCTGTGGGTGTAACAATTGTATTGATGTCCTCATCATCCTCCCCTTCTTGAAATTAAGTCGTCCTCGACGGAAGTTCATCTTCCTCACCCAAATAAGGCTTCAAATCTGCAATGTTAAAAGTGGGACTAACCCCAAAATCTGCAGGCAGCTCAAGTTTATATGCATTATCATTTATTTTCTCTAACACCTTAAAGGGACCATCAGCACGTGGCATTAACTTTGATTTGCGCAAATCAGGAAATCTATCCTTACGCAAATGTAACCAAACAAGATCTCTAGGTGCAAACACAACATGTTTTCTACCCTTATCTCCAGCAACTTTATATTTAGCATTCATACGCTCAATGTTTTCCTTAGTTAACTCATGCATTTTTAAAATCCATTCAGCACGTTGTTTAGCATCAAAATTAACCTTCTCCGAAGATGGAAGAGGCAACAAATCAATAGGTGCACGAGGTAGGAAACCATACACAACTTCAAAAGGGCACATCTTAGTAGTAGAATGCAATGAACGATTATAAGCAAATTCAATATGAGGCAAGCATTCCTCCCACATTTTCTTATTATTCTTCAAAACAGCCCTAAGCATAGTAGACAACATTCTATTGACTACTTCAGTTTGTCCATCAGTTTGGGGGTGACAAGTAGTACTAAAAAGCAGTTTAGTCCCCAACTTAGCCCATAAACATCTCCAAAAGTGGCTCAGAAATTTAGTATCACGATCTGAAACAATAGTATTTGGCACACCATGCAAGCGAATAATTTCACGAAAGAACAAATCAGCAACATTAACAGCATCATCGCTTTTATGACATGGTATAAAGTGTGCCATTTTCGAGAATCTATCCACGACAACAAATATGCTATCCCTCCCCTTATTTGTTCGAGGTAAACCTAAAACAAAGTCCATAGATATATCCTCCCAAGGAACACTAGGTACAGGCAAAGGCATATATAAACCATGAGGATTGAGTCGTGACTTTGCTTTTTGACATGTAGTGCATCGAGCAATAAAACGCTCAACATCCCGTCTCATCTTTGGCCAAAAGAAATGTGTAGCAAGTACATCCTCCGTCTTCTTCACGCCAAAGTGTCCCATTAATCCTCCTCCATGCGCCTCCTGCAACAACAAAAGACGAACGGAGCTAGCTGGAATGCATAGCTTGTTAGCACGAAACACAAATCCATCGTTAACAACAAACTTGTTCCACATTCTTCCTTCTTTACAATTCTGCATTACATCTTTAAAATCAGCATCATGCACATATTGATCTTTGATGGTTTCCAAACCAAATATTTTGAAGTCAAGTTGTGAAAGCATAGTATAGCGGCAAGACAATGCATCAGCAATAACATTTTCTTTTCCCTTCTTGTGTTTAATGACATAAGGGAAAGTCTCAATGAATTCAACCCATTTAGCATGTCTACGATTCAGTTTAGCTTGACTTTTAATATGTTTCAAAGATTCATGATCAGAATGTATAACAAATTCTTTGGGCCATAAATAATGTTGCCATGTTTCTAAAGTCCGAACAAGAGCATATAATTCTTTATCATGAGTAGAATAATTCAGACTAGGCCCACTCAATTTTTCAGAAAAGTATGCAACAGGTTTGCCATCTTGTAATAACACACCTCCTAATCCAATTCCACTAGCATCACATTCAAGCTCAAAAGTCTTATTAAAATCAGGAAGTTGGAGTAAAGGAGCATGTGTCAACTTATCTTTCAATACCGTGAAGGCTTCTTCCTGTGCGGTACCCCAAAGAAAAGGCACATCTTTCTTTGTAAGCTCATTGAGAGGTGCAGCAATGGTGCTGAAATCTCTCACAAAACGCCTATAGAATCCAGCGAGGCCAAGAAAACTCCTCACTTGTGTGACCGTTTTGGGCTGCGGCCAACTCTCAATAGCTTCAATCTTGGCTTTATCAACTTCAATTCCCTATGGAGTAACAACATAGCCAAGAAAAGATACTCGGTCGGTGCAAAAGGTGCACTTCCCAAGGTTACCGAACAAACGTGCATCACGTAGAGCAATAAAAACAGCACGTAAATGTTCCAAATGTTCTTCCAAAGATCTGCTATAAATCAATATGTCATCAAAGTAAACTACCACAAATCGTCCAATGAAAGCACGTAAAACTTCGTTCATTAATCTCATGAAAGTACTAGGTGCATTAGTTAACCCAAAAGGCATGACTAACCACTCATATAATCCAAACTTAGTTTTAAATGCTGTTTTCCATTCATCTCCCAATTTCATACGAATTTGATGGTAGCCACTACGCAAATCAACTTTGGAGAATATTGTAGAGCCACTCAATTCATCAAGCATATCATCTAGCCTAGGAATAGGATGACGATAACGAATAGTAATATTATTAATGCCTCTACAATCAACACACATACGTGATGTACCATCCTTTTTCGGCACTAGAATAATAGGAACAGCACAAGGACTAAGGGATTCACGTATATAACCTTTGTCGAGAAGCTCTTGTACTTGACGCATAATCTCCTTCGTCTCCTCTGGATTTGATGAGGACATGACTACCTTGGATATGACCAAAAATATTGCATATATGCATATTTGTCAGGTGATTTCTAGTGCAAACTATTCAATAATCTATTTATGTTATCCAGAACAAAAATACTTCACACACTTTTGTGTTTTGTCTAATTGCAGGTGTATGGGACATTTGTACAATCCACATATGAAGATAAGGAAGAAAGAGATGTTTATTTGCTGTCCAAAAAGTTCTCTCACGTCACTTTTGGCCCAAGAGAAGATAGAGTCCAAGTCTCTCACGTTCTGGATTCAGATTCGGACTGCACAGACATACCTGACTCAAAACGCACACAAGTTTTTCATACGGACTCTGAATTGGGTGATTCTTTTTTTGTTGGAAACTAGATTTCGTGCACTTTCCAACCCAATTGGAATCACCTTCAAATTCGTCCGGAGCGTTGAGTTGTGGACGAAACAATCTGATGCTGCAGCAGAATCCAAGTCAAACTACAAGTCCAAAGGTGTTACATCACCTCCACTTGGGCCCATGAGCCTTGTACGACCTAGGGTTAGTTTTAGGCTGCCTTGGGACGTCCTCCCACCTCCTTGGCCGCCACCCCTTACTCCTATATAAGTAGATCCATCTAGTAGCTTTTTCCTTGGGATTTGTTTAGTTAAAAGTTAGCCATTGCAACTTCGTGTACTTCGTTTGTGTCCAACGACCAGACCAAGACCGCTTACGGATCCCCACCTTTATCAATACTTCATATATACTCGCAATATTCAGATTGCTTTTATCATATTCTTGCTCGTTCTTCGATTGCTTGCAGGAATAGACCTTCGTGGTCAGGTTGATTGTGCTCCAGCGTGGTCAATAACCTTTCGGAGTTGGTTTAGCGATTGCTAAGGCGCAACGTCGTGCACGTTTGTAGTCGGATCGTCAAAGTCATCTTCACCAAATCGATAGTTATCATCTCATCGAAAGATCGGGACACCCCGCCTCTATCATGATGTCCATATTCCTAAACTGAAATTGAATATTCCACCATTTGAGGGTAGATATGTTCCTGATATATATCTTACTTGGGAGTTAGAAACTGAACAACGATTTACATGTTTACAATATCCTGAGGAGAGACGAGTTGCTGCTGCCGTTTGTGCTTTCACTAGTTTTGCATGTGTATGGTGGTCTGAACATTGTAGATTATATCCTATTCCAACTACTTGGGCTGCTTTGAAAACTGCTATGCGTACGCGTTGGGTTCCACCATATTATCAACGTGAATTGCTTCAAAAATTGCAGCGTTTAAGACAAGGGAAAAATTCTGTAGAAGAATATTATCAGGAATTACAAACTGGCATGATTAGATGTGGTATTGTTGAGGAGAATGAAGCTATGCTTGCACGTTTTCTGGGTGGATTAAATAGAGAGATTCAGACCATTCTAGACTATAAGGAGTATACTAATATCACTCGTTTATTCCATCTTGCTTGTAAAGCTGAACGTGAAGTGCAGGATCGACAAGCATTGGGGCGAACTAACTTTTCTGCAGGCCGACCTTGATAAGGACATGACTACCTTGGATATGACCAAAAATATTGCATATATGCATATTTGTCAGGTGATTTCTAGTGCAAACTATTCAATAATCTATTTATGTTATCCAGAACAAAAATACTTCACACACTTTTATGTTTTGTCTAATTGCAGGTGTATGGGACATTTGTACAATCCACATATGAAGATAAGGAAGAAAGAGATGTTTATTTGCTGTCCAAAAAGTTCTCTCACGTCACTTTTGGCCCAAGAGAAGATAGAGTCCAAGTCTCTCACGTTCTGGATTCAGATTCGGACTGCACAGACATACCTGACTCAAAACGCACACAAGTTTTTCATACGGACTCCGAATTGGGTGATTCTTTTTTTGTTGGAAACTAGATTTCGTGCACTTTCCAACCCAATTGGAATCACCTTCAAATTCGTCCGGAGCGTTGAGTTGTGGACGAAACAATCTGATGCTGCAGCAGAATCCGAGTCAAACTACAAGTCCAAAGGTGTTACATCACCTCCACTTGGGCCCATTGGCCTTGTACGACCTAGATTTAGTTTTAGGCTGCCTTGGGACATCCTCCCACCTCCTTGGCCGCCACCCCTTGCTCCTATATAAGTATATCCATCTAGTAGCTTTTTGCTTGGGATTTGTTTAGTTAAAAGTTAGCCATTGCAACTTCGTGTACTTCGTTTGTGTCCAACGACCAGACCAGGACCGCTTCCGGATCCCCACCATTATCAATACCTCATATATATTTGCAATATTCAGATTGCTTTATCATATTCTTGCTCGTTCTTCGATTGCTTGCAGGAATAGACCTTCGTGGTCAGCCTGACCGTGCTTCCGGCATCGTCAGTAACCTCAGGAGATTGGTTTAGCGATTGCTAAGGCGCAACGTCGTGCACGTTTGTAGTCGGATCGTCAAAGTCGTCTCCACCAGTTATCATCTCATCGAAAGATCGGGACCCTCGCCTCTATCAAGTGGTATCAGTTTTCAGGTTGCTCGGTGAGAATTTCCAGTTTTCCTAGATTAGATTTATTTTCTTACCTATTGTCCAAGAAAAAGCCACAAAAAAGAGTTAGATCTATTCATCCTTGGTCCAAGCCAGTCTGAGCCTTTGCAATTTTCTTTTCATTGCTTGCATAGTTGAATTATCGGTTGCATCGTCGTGTCGAGTTGCTGGTCTTAGTGTCTAGTTCCTTTAGAGTTTCGAGCTCTGTTCACATTAGTCACGCAGCCGCTGCATCATTATCCCATCCGCTGTCCACCATCCAATCCACCAATTTCCACCACGTGCTACGCACTGTTTATTGTCATAATCATAGTTGAGGTCACTCACATCTTCGCCTGATCGAATCTGCATCTTATCTAGTTTGTCTTGGAAAGAGGGAGAAAAAGAAGATAAAGAAAAAAAGAGAGAAAAAAGGAAAGAAAAAAAAGAAAAAGAGGGAGAAGAAAAAGAAAAAAAAAGCGTCAGAAAAAAAAGAGAAGAAAAAAAATTGGATCTATCTAGAATCAATCTCGTACCTGAATTCGGATTGGAATCTGTTTTGTGCACTGTTCAGTAAAACAGCTTGGCTATTGTTTCACATCATTATCTTTACTGCCGTTGTGATCTTCACTTATATCTTGCTGTCCAGAGCTACTTTGTATCCTTCATTGATGCTGGTTGTGCTACGACGTGACCTCATTAGTGTTCTAGGCTCGTGTCTCTAGTTCGGTCTAGCCTAGGACCAGCACAGTACCGTCGTTGAGTGTTTATTCAACATTGCATCTTTGAATTGATTATTGCTAATCTTTTGCTACCATATATAGCCAACCCAGCTCCACATATTTCTACACCGTGTATACGTACGCTTCCCTGGCAATCGCTTTACTCAATATTCGGAGTTACTTGACACCGCTTGATGAGGACATGACTACCTTGGATATGACCAAAAATATTGCATATATGCATATTTGTCAGGTGATTTCTAGTGCAAACTATTCAATAATCTATTTGTGTTATCCAGAACAAAAATACTTCACACACTTTTGTGTTTTGTCTAATTGCAGGTGTATGGGACATTTGTACAATCCACATATGAAGATAAGGAAGAAAGAGATGTTTATTTGCTGTCCAAAAAGTTCTCTCACGTCACTTTTGGCCCAAGAGAAGATAGAGTCCAAGTCTCTCACGTTCTGGATTCAGATTCGGACTGCATAGACACACCTGACTCAAAACGCACACAAGTTTTTCATACGGACTCCGAATTGGGTGATTCTTTTTTTGTTGGAAACTAGATTTCGTGCACTTTCCAACCCAAGTGGAATCACCTTCAAATTCGTCCGAAGCGTTGAGTTGTGGATGAAACAATCTGATGCTGCAGCAGAATCCGAGTCAAACTACAAGTCCAAAGGTGTTACATCACCTCCACTTGGGCCCATTGGCCTTGTACGACCTAGATTTAGTTTTAGGCTGCCTTGGGACGTCCTCCCACCTCCTTGGCCGCCACCCCTTGCTCCTATATAAGTAGATCCATCTAGTAGCTTTTCCTTGGGATTTGTTTAGTTAAAAGTTAGCCATTGCAACTTCGTGTACTTCGTTTGTGTCCAACGACCAAACCAAGACCGCTTCCGGATCCCCACCATTATCAATACCTCATATATATTTGCAATATTCAGATTGCTTTGTCATATTCTTGCTCGTTCTTCGATTGCTTGCAGGAATAGACCTTCGTGGTCAGGCTGACCGTGCTTCCGGCATCGTCAGTAACCTCAGGAGATTGGTTTAGCGATTGCTAAGGCGCAACGTCGTGCACGTTTGTAGTCGGATCGTCAAAGTCGTCTCCACCAAATCGATAGTTATCATCTCATCGAAAGATCGGGACACCCTCGCCTCTATCAAGTGGTATCAGTTTTCAGGTTGCTCGGTGAGAATTTCCAGTTTTCCTAGATTAGATTTATTTTCTTACCTATTGTCCAAGAAAAAGCCACAAAAAAGAGTTAGATCTATTCATCCTTGGTCCAAGCCAGTCTGAACCTTTGCAATTTTCTTTTCATTGCTTGCATAGTTGAATTATCGGTTGCATCGTCGTGTCGAGTTGCTGGTCTTAGTGTCTAGTTCCTTTAGAGTTTCGAGTTCTGTTCACATTAGTCACGCAGCCGCTGCATCATTATCCCATCCGCTGTCCACCATCCAATCCACCAATTTCCACCACGTGCTACGCACTGTTTATTGTCATAATCATAGTTGAGGTCACTCACATCTTCGCCTGATCGAATCTGCATCTTATCTAGTTTGTCTTGGAAAGAGGGAGAAAAAGAAGATAAAGAAAAAAAAAGAGAAAAAAGGAAAGAAAAAAAAAGAAAGAGGGAGAAGAAAAAGAAAAAAAAGCGTGAGAAAAAAAAGAGAGAAGAAAAAAATTGGATCTATCTAGAATCAATTTCGTACCTGAATTCGGATCTGTTTTGTGCACTGTTCAGTAAAAGAGCTTGGCTCTTGTTTCACATCATTATCTTTACTGCCGTTGTGATCTTCACTTATATCTTGCTGTCCAGAGCTACTTTGTATCCTTCATTGATGCTGGTTGTGCTACGACGTGACCTCATTAGTGTTCTAGGCTCGCGTCTCTAGTTCGGTCTAGCCTAGGACCAGCACAGTACCGTCGTTGAGCGTTTATTCAACATTGCATCTTTGAATTGATTATTGCTAATCTTTTGCTACCATATATAGCCAACCCAGCTCCACATATTTCTACACCGTGTATACGTACGCTCCCCTGGCAATCGCTTTACTCAATATTCGGAGTTACTTGACACCGCTGGTTGCCGATCACCGCCTGCTGCATGGTAAGAACTTGTAAGACATTGATATTTGCTTTACTGTGAGCGTTTTACCACCACATCCTAGTAGTTATAGGAACATTATTTTGTTTCTTGTTCTACTAATCATGACAGGATCCAGAGTCAATTCATGGGCTTTGTCGATCGCGGGAGACGTGCCACCACCTTTGCAAATACCACAACCGTCACGAGAGGTGCACAAACATCCAAATGCACATGATCAGGTTAATGTATCTATACCACCATTAATGGCCGTTTTAAACCTGCTTTATATATTGAATGGGAGTTCGACATAAAAAATATATTTGCTTCCCATAATTTCGATGAACATAAAAAGGTTAAGGTTGCGGTTGGTTCTTTCACTGGTTATGCTTTGGTTTGGTGGAGTGAATATTGTCGGTTACACCCTGATTATATACCTACTACTTGGGATGATTTGAAACTTGCCATGCGACATACTTTCGTCCCTGCTTATTATACTCGTGACATGATTAAGAAGTTGCAACACTTAAAACAAGGTAGTGAAACTGTAACAAAATATTATGATGATTTACAAACTACCTTGTTGCATTCCTCTTTAGAAGAAAGTGAAGATGATTTTATGGATAGATTTTGGGGAGGATTAAACCGTGATATTCAAGAGATACTAATTCATGAAGAGTGTTATCCTATGGACCATTTGTTTCATCTTGCTTGCAAAGCTGAACAAGAAATAAAACGACGTGTTGGCCACGAGGAGAACAAGCGCACGGTGCACATTCCAAGAGTTGATATGATTGTTCCTTCAACTACTAGGCATACTATGACAACCACATCCGTTGTTGTCAGGACTACATCACCTCCACCATGTGATACATCGCCCCCGAGAGTGGCTACATCATCTGAGTTGATCATAAGAGGTAATGACAAAGGTACTGATCTTCCATCTCTACATGAGAATGATGAATGCCTTGTCAATTTGAATGCACCATCTGATGAGCTACCCACTACTTTGATCACACCACCTATTTTAGAGGACTACGTTGATAATTTGACTTTGCCATGTGATCAAACAACTGAAATACCAACAATTTTGAGTGCACCCATTGAATTAACTATTGATGCAAAAGAACCAATGTTTAATCATTTTGATATGACCTTTAATCTTGGTGATGATTCTGTGTTGAATGACTTATTGCATGTTTGCTTATTTAAGCGTGTTGTAGCATGTAAATTTGATGCAAGTAAGGTTTATTCACCAATGTTGGGATGGTTTAATGATGAACATTGTCAATTTTTTGAAATGAATAAGAGCTTCACTTATATGTGCAAACTGAGTTGCAATATTTTCATGCCTTCTACTTCTTGTGCTAATTTTTTGGCTTTAGATTTTATGAACTATGCAAGTTACTCATCTATTCATGTGTCATATATGCAAAAATCAAGGGAAGTAAAAATGGATGACATATACATATACAACATGTACACCTTGTCTCTTTTGTTAGCCACATTTCAGATTAAGCAACGCCGAGGACGGCTTTATTTTCAAGAAGGGGAGGATGATGAGGACATGACTACCTTGGATATGACCAAAAATATTGCATATATGCATATTTGTCAGGTGATTTCTAGTGCAAACTATTCAATAATCTATTTATGTTATCCAGAACAAAAATACTTCACACACTTTTGTGTTTTGTCTAATTGCAGGTGTATGGGACATTTGTACAATCCACATATGATGAGAAGGAAGAAAGAGATGTTTATTTGCTGTCCAAAAAGTTCTCTCACGTCACTTTTGGCCCAAGAGAAGATAGAGTCCAAGTCTCTCACGTTCTGGATTCAGATTCGGACTGCACAGACACACCTGACTCAAAACGCACACAAGTTTTTCATACGGACTCCGAATTGGGTGATTCTTTTTTTGTTGGAAACTAGATTTCGTGCACTTTCCAACCCAATTGGAATCACCTTCAAATTCGTCCGGAGCGTTGAGTTGTGGACGAAACAATCTGATGCTGCAGCAGAATCCGAGTCAAACTACAAGTCCAAAGGTGTTACATCACCTCCACTTGGGCCCATTGGCCTTGTACGACCTAGATTTAGTTTTAGGCTGCCTTGGGACGTCCTCCCACCTCCTTGGCCGCCACCCCTTGCTCCTATATAAGTAGATCCATCTAGTAGCTTTTCCTTGGGATTTGTTTAGTTAAAAGTTAGCCATTGCAACTTCATGTGCTTCGTTTGTGTCCAACGACCAGACCAAGACCACTTTTCGGATCCCCACCATTATCAATACTTCATACATATTCGCGATATTCAGATTGCTTTTATCATATTCTTGCTTGTTCTTCGATTGCTTGCAGGAATAGACCTTCGTGGTCAGGCTGACCGTGCTTCCAGCATCGTCAGTAACCTCAGGAGATTGGTTTAGCGATTGCTAAGGCGCAACGTCGTGCACGTTTGTAGTCAGATCGTCAAAGTCATCTTCACCAAATCGATAGTTATCATCTCATCGAAAGATCGGGACAACCCGCCTCTATCAAGTGGTATCAATTTTCAGGTTGCTCGGTGAGAATTTCCAGTTTTCCTAGATTAGATTTATTTTCTTACCTATTGTCCAAGAAAAAGCCACAAAAAAGAGTTAGATCTATTCATCCTTGGTCCAAGCCAGTCTGAGCCTTTGCAATTTTCTTTTCATTGCTTGCATAGTTGAATTATCGGTTGCATCGTCGTGTCGAGTTGCTGGTCTTAGTGTCTAGTTCGTTTAGAGTTTCGAGTTCTGTTCACATTAGTCACGCCACCGCTGCATCATTATCTCTTCCGCTGTCCACCACCCATCCATCAATTTCCACCACGTGCTACCCACCATTCATTGTCATAATAATAGTTGAGATCGTTCACATCTTCACTTGATCCAATCTGCATCTTATCTAGTTTGTTTTGGAAAGAGGGAGAAAAAAAGAGAGAAAAAACGAGAAAAAAAGGAGAAAAAAAAATTAGAAAGAAAAAAAGGAGAGAAAGAAAAAAAAAGTGTGAGGAAAAAAAAGAGAAGAAAAAAAAACAAAAAAATTGGCACAAACTTTTTCAGAGGAAAGTTGGAGACAAAGTTGTTGATATATCCTGCTTGGCTGTTGTTTCACCTCATTATCTTTACTGCCGTTGTGATCTTCACTTATATCTTGCTGTCCAGAGCTACTTAGTATCCTTCATTGATGCTAGTTGTGCTACGACGTGACCTCATTAGTGTTCTAGGCTCGCGTCTCTAGTCCGGTCTAGCCTAGGACCAACACAGTACCGTCGTTGAGCGTTTATTCAACATTGCATCTTTGAATTGATTATTGCTAATCTTTTGCTACCATATATAGCCAACCCAGCTCCACATATTTCTACACCGTGTATACGTACGCTCCCCTAGCAATCGCTTTACTCAATATTCGGAGTTACTTGACACCGCTGGTTGCCGATCACCGCCTGCTGCATGGTAAGAACTTGTAAGACATTGATATTTGCTTTACTGTGAGCGTTTTACCACCACATCCTAGTAGTTATAGGAACATTATTTTTGGGTTTTGTTTCTTGTTCTACTAATCATGACAGGATCCAGAGTCAATTCATGGGCTTTGTCGATCGCGGGAGACGTGCCACCACCTTTGCAAATACCACAACCGTCACGAGAGGTGCACAAACATCCAAATGCACATGATCAGGTTAATGTATCTATACCACCATTTAATGGCCGTTTTAAACCTGCTTTATATATTGGATGGGAGTTCGACATAAAAAATATATTTGCTTCCCATAATTTCGATGAACATAAAAAGGTTAAGGTTGCGGTTGGTTCTTTCACTGGTTATGCTTTGGTTTGGTGGAGTGAATATTGTCGGTTACACCCTGATTATATACCTACTACTTGGGATGATTTGAAACTTGCCATGCGACATACTTTCGTCCCTGCTTATTATACTCATGACATGATTAAGAAGTTGCAACACTTAAAACAAGGTAGTGAAACTGTAACAAAATATTATGATGATTTACAAACTACCTTGTTGCATTCCTCTTTAGAAGAAAGTGAAGATGATTTTATGGATAGATTTTGGGGAGGATTAAACCGTGATATTCAAGAGATACTAATTCATGAAGAGTGTTATCCTATGGACCACTTGTTTCATCTTGCTTGCAAAGCTAAACAGGAAATAAAACGACGTGTTGGCCACGAGGAGAATAAGCGCACGGTGCACATTCCAAGAGTTGATATGATTGTTCCTTCAACTACTAGGCATACTATGACAACCACATCCGTTGTTGTCAGGACTACATCACCTCCACCATGTGACACATCGCCCCCGAGAGTGGCTACATCATCTGAGTTGATCATAAGAGGTAATGACAAAGGTACTGATCTTTCATCTCTACATGAGAATGATGAATGCCTTGTCAATTTGAATGCACCATCTGATGAGCTACCCACTACTTTGATCGCACCACCTATTTTAGAGGACTACGTTGATAATTTGACTTTGCCATGTGATCAAACAACTGAAATACCAACAATTTTGAGTGCACCCATTGAATTAACTATTGATGCAAAAGAACCAATGTTTAATCATTTTGATATGACCTTTAATCTTGGTGATGATTCTGTGTTGAATGACTTATTGCATGTTTGCTTATTTAAGCGTGTTGTAGCATGTAAATTTGATGCAAGTAAGGTTTATTCACCAATGTTGGGATGGTTTAATGATGAACATTGTCAATTTTTTGAAATGAATAAGAGCTTCACTTATATGTGCAAACTGAGTTGCAATATTTTCATGCCTTCTACTTCTTGTGCTAATTTTTTGGCTTTAGATTTTATGAACTATGCAAGTTACTCATCTATTCATGTGTCATATATGCAAAAATCAAGGGAAGTAAAAATGGATGACATATACATATACAACATGTACACCTTGTCTCTTTTGTTAGCCACCTTTCAGATTAAGCAACGCCGAGGACGGCTTTATTTTCAAGAAGGGGAGGATGATGAGGACATGACTACCTTGGATATGACCAAAAATATTGCATATATGCATATTTGTCAGGTGATTTCTAGTGCAAACTATTCAATAATCTATTTATGTTATCCAGAACAAAAATACTTCACACACTTTTGTGTTTTGTCTAATTGCAGGTGTATGGGACATTTGTACAATCCACATATGAAGATAAGGAAGAAAGAGATATTTATTTGCTGTCCAAAAAGTTCTCTCACGTCACTTTTGGCCCAAGAGAAGATAGAGTCCAAGTCTCTCACGTTCTGGATTCAGATTCGGACTGCACAGACACACCTGACTCAAAACGCACACAAGTTTTTCATACGGACTCCGAATTGGGTGATTCTTTTTTTGTTGGAAACTTGATTTCGTGCACTTTCCAACCCAATTGGAATCACCTCCAAATTCGTCCGGAGCGTTGAGTTGTGTACGAAACAATCTGATGCTGCAGCAGAATCCGAGTCAAACTACAAGTCCAAAGGTGTTACATCACCTCCACTTGGGCCCATTGGCCTTGTACGACCTAGATTTAGTTTTAGGCTGCCTTGGAACGTCCTCCCACCTCCTTGGCCGCCACCCCTTGCTCCTATATAAGTAGATCCATCTAGTAGCTTTTCCTTGGGATTTGTTTAGTTAAAAGTTAGCCATTGCAACTTCGTGTACTTCGTTTGTGTCCAACGACCAGACCAAGACCGCTTCCGGATCCCCACCATTATCAATACCTCATATATATTTGCAATATTCAGATTGCTTTATCATATTCTTGCTCGTTCTTCGATTGCTTGCAGGAATAGACCTTCGTGGTCAGGCTGACCGTGCTTCCGGCATCGTCAGTAACCTCAGGAGATTGGTTTAGCGATTGCTAAGGCGCAACGTCGTGCACGTTTGTAGTCGGATCGTCAAAGTCGTCTCCACCAAATCGATAGTTATCATCTCATCGAAAGATCGGGACACCCTCACCTCTATCACGCTGGTTGCCGATCACCGCCTGCTGCACGGTAAGAACTTGTAAGACATTGATATTTGCTTTACTGTGAGCGTTTTACCACCACATCCTAGTAGTTATAGGAACATTATTTTTGGGTTTTGTTTCTTGTTCTACTAATCATGACAGGATCCAGAGTCAATTCATGGGCTTTGTCGATCGCGGGAGACGTGCCACCACCTTTGCAAATACCACAACCGTCACGAGAGGTGCACAAACATCCAAATTCACATGATCAGGTTAATGTATCTATACCACCATTTAATGGCCGTTTTAAACCTGCTTTATATATTGAATGGGAGTTCGACATAAAAAATATATTTGCTTCCCATAATTTCGATGAACATAAAAAGGTTAAGGTTGCGGTTGGTTCTTTCACTGGTTATGCTTTGGTTTGGTGGAGTGAATATTGTCGGTTACACCCTGATTATATACCTACTACTTGGGATGATTTGAAACTTGCCATGCGACATACTTTCGTCCCTACTTATTATACTCGTGACATGATTAAGAAGTTGCAACACTTAAAACAAGGTAGTGAAACTGTAACAAAATATTATGATGATTTACAAACTACCTTGTTGCATTCCTCTTTAGAAGAAAGTGAAGATGATATTATGGATAGATTTTGGGGAGGATTAAACCGTGATATTCAAGAGATACTAATTCATGAAGAGTGTTATCCTATGGACCATTTGTTTCATCTTGCTTGCAAAGCTGAACAGGAAATAAAACGACGTGTTAGCCACGAGGAGAACAAGCGCACAGTGCACATTCCAAGAGTTGATATGATTGTTCCTTCAACTACTAGGCATACTATGACAACCACATCCGTTGTTGTCAGGACTACATCACCTCCACCATGTGACACATCGCCCCCGAGAGTGGCTACATCATCTAAGTTGATCATAAGAGGTAATGACAAAGGTACTGATCTTCCATCTCTACATGAGAATGATGAATGCCTTGTCAATTTGAATGCACCATCTGATGAGCTACCCACTACTTTGATCACACCACCTATTTTAGAGGACTACGTTGATAATTTGACTTTGCCATGTGATCAAACAACTGAAATACCAACAATTTTGAGTGCACCCATTGAATTAACTATTGATGCAAAAGAACCAATGTTTA
Organism: Triticum dicoccoides; assembly: GCF_002162155.2. Lineage (NCBI taxonomy): Eukaryota > Viridiplantae > Streptophyta > Magnoliopsida > Poales > Poaceae > Triticum > Triticum dicoccoides. The sequence goes on along the minus strand of NW_021192457.1, from coordinate 85,271 downwards.
ATCATTTTGATATGACCTCTAATCTTGGTGATGATTCTCTGTTGAATGACTTATTGCATGTTTGCTTATTTAAGCATGTTGTAGCATGTAAATTTGATGCAAGTAAGGTTTATTCACCAATGTTGGGATGGTTTAATGATGAACATTGTCAATCTTTTGAAATGAATAAGAGCTTCACTTATATGTGCAAACTGAGTTGCAATATTTTCATGCCTTCTACTTCTTGTGCTAATTTTTTGGCTTTAGATTTTATGAACTATGCAAGTTACTCATCTATTCATGTGTCATATATGCAAAAATCAAGGGAAGTAAAAATGGATGACATATACATATACAACATGTACACCTTGTCTCTTTTGTTAGCCACATTTCAGATTAAGCAACGCCGAGGACGGCTTTATTTTCAAAAAGGGGAGGATGATGAGGACATGACTACCTTGGATATGACCAAAAATATTGCATATATGCATATTTGTCAGGTGATTTCTAGTGCAAACTATTCAATAATCTATTTATGTTATGCAGAACAAAAATACTTCACACACTTTTGTGTTTTGTCTAATTGCAGGTGTATGGGACATTTGTACAATCCACATATGAAGATAAGGAAGAAAGAGATGTTTATTTGCTGTCCAAAAAGTTCTCTCACGTCACTTTTGGCCCAAGAGAAGATAGAGTCCAAGTCTCTCACGTTCTGGATTCAGATTCGGACTGCATAGACACACCTGACTCAAAACGCACACAAGTTTTTCATACGGACTCCGAATTGGGTGATTCTTTTTTTGTTGGAAACTAGATTTCGTGCACTTTCCAACCCAAGTGGAATCACCTTCAAATTCGTCCGGAGCGTTGAGTTGTGGATGAAACAATCTGATGCTGCAGCAGAATCCGAGTCAAACTACAAGTCCAAAGGTGTTACATCACCTCCACTTGGGCCCATTGGCCTTGTACGACCTAGATTTAGTTTTAGGCTGCCTTGGGACGTCCTCCCACCTCCTTGGCCGCCACCCCTTGCTCCTATATAAGTAGATCCATCTAGTAGCTTTTCCTTGGGATTTGTTTAGTTAAAAGTTAGCCATTGCAACTTCGTGTACTTCGTTTGTGTCCAACAACCAAACCAAGACCGCTTCCGGATCCCCACCATTATCAATACCTCATATATATTTGCAATATTCAGATTGCTTTGTCATATTCTTGCTCGTTCTTCGATTGCTTGCAGGAATAGACCTTCGTGGTCAGGCTGACCGTGCTTCCGGCATCGTCAGTAACCTCAGGAGATTGGTTTAGCGATTGCTAAGGCGCAACGTCGTGCACGTTTGTAGTCGGATCGTCAAAGTCGTCTCCACCAAATCGATAGTTATCATCTCATCGAAAGATCGGGACACCCTCGCCTCTATCACCGCTGGTTGCCGATCACCGCCTGCTGCATGGTAAGAACGTGTAAGACATTCATATTTGCTTTACTGTGAGCGTTTTACCACCACATCCTAGTAGTTATAGGAACATTATTTTTGGGTTTTGTTTCTTGTTCTACTAATCATGACAGCATCCAGAGTCAATTCATGGGCTTCGTCGATCGCGGGAGACGTGCCAGCACCTTTGCAAATACCACAACCGTCACGAGACGTGCACAAACATCCAAATGCACATGATCAGGTTAATGTATCTATACCACCATTTAATGGCCGTTTTAAACCTGCTTTATATATTGAATGGGAGTTCGACATAAAAAATATATTTGCTTCCCATAATTTCGATGAACATAAAAAGGTTAAGGTTGCGGTTGGTTCTTTCACTGGTTATGCTTTGGTTTGGTGGAGTGAATATTGTCGGTTACACCCTGATTATATACCTACTCATTGGGATGATTTGAAACTTGCCATGCGACATACTTTCGTCCCTACTTATTATACTCGTGACATGATTAAGAAGTTGCAACACTTAAAACAAGGTAGTGAAACTGTAACAAAATATTATGATGATTTACAAACTACCTTGTTGCATTCCTCTTTAGAAGAAAGTGAAGATGATTTTATGGATAGATTTTGGGGAGGATTAAACCGTGATATTCAAGAGATACTAATTCATGAAGAGTGTTATCCTATGGACCATTTGTTTCATCTTGCTTGCAAAGCTGAACAGGAAATAAAACGACGTGTTAGCCACGAGGAGAACAAGCGCACAGTGCACATTCCAAGAGTTGATATGATTGTTCCTTCAACTACTAGGCATACTATGACAACCACATCCGTTGTTGTCAGGACTACATCACCTCCACCATGTGACACATCGCCCCCGAGAGTGGCTACATCATCTAAGTTGATCATAAGAGGTAATGACAAAGGTACTGATCTTCCATCTCTACATGAGAATGATTAATGCCTTGTCAATTTGAATGCACCATCTGATGAGCTACCCACTACTTTGATCACACCACCTATTTTAGAGGACTACGTTGATAATTTGACTTTGCCATGTGATCAAACAACTGAAATACCAACAATTTTGAGTGCACCCATTGAATTAACTATTGATGCAAAAGAACCAATGTTTAATCATTTTGATATGACCTCTAATCTTGGTGATGATTCTGTGTTGAATGACTTATTGCATGTTTGCTTATTTAAGCATGTTGTAGCATGTAAATTTGATGCAAGTAAGGTTTATTCACCAATGTTGGGATGGTTCAATGATGAACATTGTCAATATTTTGAAATGAATAAGAGCTTCACTTATATGTGCAAACTGAGTTGCAATATTTTCATGCCTTCTACTTCTTGTGCTAATTTTTTGGCTTTAGATTTTATGAACTATGCAAGTTACTCATCTATTCATGTGTCATATATGCAAAAATCAAGGGAAGTAAAAATGGATGACATATACATATACAACATGTACACCTTGTCTCTTTTGTTAGCCACATTTCAGATTAAGCAACGCCGAGGACGGCTTTATTTTCAAGAAGGGGAGGATGATGAGGACATGACTACCTTGGATATGACCAAAAATATTGCATATATGCATATTTGTCAGGTGATTTCTAGTGCAAACTATTCAATAATCTATTTATGTTATCCAGAACAAAAATACTTCACACACTTTTGTGTTTTGTCTAATTGCAGGTGTATGGGACATTTGTACAATCCACATATGAAGATAAGGAAGAAAGAGATGTTTATTTGCTGTCCAAAAAGTTCTCTCACGTCACTTTTGGCCCAAGAGAAGATACAGTCCAAGTCTCTCACGTTCTGGATTCAGATTCGGACTGCACAGACATACCTGACTCAAAACGCACACAAGTTTTTCATACGGACTCCGAATTGGGTGATTCTTTTTTTGTTGGAAACTAGATTTCGTGCACTTTCCAACCCAATTGGAATCACCTTCAAATTCGTCCGGAGCGTTGAGTTGTGGACGAAACAATCTGATGCTGCAGCAGAATCCGAGTCAAACTACAAGTCCAAAGGTGTTACATCACCTCCACTTGGGCGCATTGGCCTTGTACGACCTAGTTTTAGTTTTAGGCTGCCTTGGGACGTCCTCCCACCTCCTTGGCCGCCACCCCTTGCTCCTATATAAGTAGATCCATCTAGTAGCTTTTTGCTTGGGATTTGTTTAGTTAAAAGTTAGCCATTGCAACTTCGTGTACTTCGTTCGTGTCCAACGACCAGACCAAGACCGCTTCCGGATCCCCACCATTATCAATACCTCATATATATTTGCAATATTCAGATTGCTTTATCATATTCTTGCTCGTTCTTCGATTGCTTGCAGGAATAGACCTTCGTGGTCAGGCTGACCGTGCTTCCGGCATCGTCAGTAACCTCAGGAGATTGGTTTAGCGATTGCTAAGGCGCAACGTCGTGCATGTTTGTAGTCGGATCGTCAAAGTCGTCTCCACCAAATCGATAGTTATCATCTCATCGAAAGATCGGGACCCTCGCCTCTATCAGGATTGGTACGGTATGGTGCACGGTTTGGCAGTGAAGCACCGGGAATTAAGTCAATCTGATGCTCAATCCCTCGAATAGGCGGTAATCCCGGTGGCACGTCTTGTGGAAAAACGTCAGCGAACTCCTGCAAAATGTTAGTGACAGCAGGAGGCAAAGAGGAAGGCACGTCCTCGAATGAAAATAATGCCTCTTTGCACACAAAAGCATAGCAAACAGATTTGCTGAAATCTAGCTCATCAATATCAGATTTGGTGGCAAATAAACATGCACTTTTCAATTTAATTTCAGAAGCAACACTAGATGGTTTATTATTAGGCTTCATTTGTTGCTCAAATTCTTTTGCCACAATCTGATTTTCACTCTTATTCTTCTCCTGTTGTGCTTTATTAGCTCTATTAATATCATCTTTCAAAATGGAATCAGGAGTCATAGGAAGCAAAGTAATATTTTTATCCTTATGAACAAGAGTATAGTGATTGTTTCTACCATGGTGTACAGAATTTTTATCAAATTGCCATGGTCTACCAAGTAATAAGGAACATTCTTGCATAGGTACCACATCACAATCAACATAATCAGCATATGTAGAGATACTAAAATGCACACGAACAGTACATGTTACCTTAACCTTGCCGCTGTTGTTGAACCATTGGATGTAGTAAGGATGTGGATGTGGTCTTGTGGTGAGAGAAAGCTTCTCCACCATCTCCATGCTAGCCAAGTTGTTGCAACTACCTCCGTCTATGATGACGCGCATAGAACGTTCCTTCACAACTCCCTTGGTATGGAACAAATTGTGCCTCTGATTTTGCTCAGCTTGTGTGACCTGCACACTCAAAACACGTTGAGCAACTAAACATTCATACCTGTCAGCGTCTTCAGGAGCCATGTATTGCGTCTCATGATCAGAATCATCTCCACCATGTTCTTCACGTGTAATAAGAGCCAAAGTCTCCTCATCATAGTCACTAGCGGACTCATATCCACCATCCGCGGTAGCAATCATCACACGCGGAGATTTGCATTCTCTCGCATAATGACCTCCTCCCTTACAACGACGACAAATAATATCACTTGTGTGCCCTGTTGATGCCATGGAAGAAGAAGAACGCTGTGCAGGCCCCGCAGGTGCGCTCTTGGCAGATAATGGTGGTTGTGCCTGTTTTCTTGTATCACGGCTAGAGGTGGCACCGGATGGAGGTGCTGGTGCAGTGGAAGTAGAAGATGCACGTGGTGTCCATGATGAAGGTCGGCCTGCAGAAAAGTTAGTTCGCCCCAATGCTTGTCGATCCTGCACTTCACGTTCAGCTTTACAAGCAAGATGGAATAAACGAGTGATATTAGTATACTCCTTATAGTCTAGAATGGTCTGAATCTCTCTATTTAATCCACCCAGAAAACGTGCAAGCATAGCTTCATTCTCCTCAACAATACCACATCTAATCATGCCAGTTTGTAATTCCTGATAATATTCTTCTACAGAATTTTTCCCTTGTCTTAAACGCTGCAATTTTTGAAGCAATTCACGTTGATAATATGGTGGAACCCAACGCGTACGCATAGCAGTTTTCAAAGCAGCCCAAGTAGTTGGAATAGGATATAATCTACAATGTTCAGACCACCAGACACATGCAAAACTAGTGAAAGCACAAACAGCAGCAGCAACCCGTCTCTCCTCGGGATATTGTAAACATGTAAAACGTTGTTCAGTTTCTAACTCCCAAGTAAGATATATATCAGGAACATATCTACCCTCAACTGGTGGAATATTCAATTTCAATTTAGGAATATGGACATCATCTCGTACCTGAGGTGGTGGTGCAAGTCTACCATTACGAATATATACTTGAGGTCGACCTGCTGGTGGTGGTGCTGGTGGCTGCTCGTAGATCTGATTTTGATCAACCTCATCCTCATAATCGCCCGCATACTCATCATCCTCCTGGGTACCAGCAACAGCAGTAGCAGGAGCCACAGAAGTATCAACAGCAGCACCAACAGTTTGGCCAAACGCAAGAGGAACACGGCTCGCTCGGCGAAGGTCTATTTCGCGACGTGGAGGTAGTCGTTGTTGTTGTTGTTGGAGAGGTGCGTTAGGTGCAGCGGGTGGTGGTGGTGGAAGACGCGCGAGCAATTCATTAAATCTGTTATCGAGCTTTGTTTCGAACGTCTTCTCAAGGCCAGTGATCTTCTCCATGGCCTCTTCAAAATTGTTCAGCACATCTTGCACCTGTTCAGTCATCATTTGCTGAAACTGATCATGAAGCTCCTTGTTCGATAAATTCTCCCAGTCAATCTCGTCGGCTTGTGATCCTGGCATGGTTAGCAGCAATAGAAACACACAAGAATATGATCCTACAGACTACGAACAAGTGGTGGTGGTGGGTGTCACAAATCCGTCAAGCAAAACTCAAATTCTTACCAGTTCTTACCCAGCAACAGGCGGTGATCGGCAACCGTTGTAGTCACAACTCTCAAAGCTTGGATAGAGCGATTACCAGGGAGAGTCAAACGCACGACCTAGATGTATGTGGAGCTGGGAAGGCTTATACTATGATAGCAAAAAGGGTCAGCAATAATCAATTCAGAGATGCAAAGTTGAATAAACGCTCAACGACGGTACTGTGCTGGTCCTAGGCTAGACTGTGCTAGAGACGCGAGCCTAGAACACCAACAAAATCACGGCGCGGCACGTAAACAAGGGAAAAGCACACTCTGAAAAAAAAATTCGCTCTTTTTTTTTTGCGCTCTCTTTTTTTTGCGCTCTTTTTTTTGGGAAAAATCACTATAATGGCGAGTGTCTCAAAACTCTTCCTAGCTCAAACTGACAGGATGGGCACGAAATTTTTTTCGACCAATTTTTTTTTTCGACTGCCCGGACCCAAAAACTGGAAACGGGTCAAAAAAAACTTCCTATAATGGCACCTGTCTCAAAACACTCAGAAACACCTAAAAATAGGATAGCCAGAAAATTTTTCGAAAAATGCGTTTTCGAAAAATTTTGGGCCTAAACGGAGCGTGGCTACCCGACTCTTTTTTTTTCCGAAACCTACTCCGGCAAGGAAACACAAATCGGAATCTAGATGGATCTCGAAAACAAACCTAATATGCAAGGAACTCGGATTGGTGGTGGATATATGGTGGTGGTAGATGGCAGCGGTGGTGGTAGCGGTGGTAGTATATGGATATGGATCGGTGGTGGTATATGGACACGGATTGGTGGTGGTATATGGATACGGATTCGGAGCGGTGGCGGATAAGCGGTGGTGGTAGATGGCAGGGCCGATGATGATGGTGCGGCGGCGGCGTGACAACTTATGACCAGAACTCGAAACTCTAAAAGACTAGACTCTAAGACCAGCAACTAGACACGACGATGCAACCGCAAATTCAACAAAGCAAAACCCTAAAAAGATTATGCAAAGGCCCAGATTGGTTCGGATATGATGAACTAACCCTAATTTTTTTTGTGGCTTTTTCGTGGACTGTAGGTATGAAGAACAGACTCGATCTAAACTACGAAAAACTGTAAAATCTCACCGAGCAACCTGGAAATCTGATACCACTTGATAGAGGCTAAGGTGTCCCGTCTTTCGATGAGAAGATGGATATCGCTTTGGTGGAAGTCGACTTTGACGATCCGACTACGAACGTGCGAGGACGTCGCGCCTTAGCAATCGCTAAACCAACTCCGAGAGGTTATTGACCACGCCGGAGCACGATCAACCTGACCACGAGGGTCTGTTTCCTGCGAGCAAACGAAGAACAAGCAAGAAACTAAGATTGCAATATGGATATTGGGAATATAAGATGAAAGCTTTATTGATCAAGGTGGGGTTCTGTGACGCCTTTGTCTGGTCGTTGAACACAAACGAAGTACGCGAAGTTGCAGCTATGGCGAACTTTTAATCTAAACAAAACCCAAAGTCTAAACGATGCCCTAAGGGCTGTATATATGGAGGAAGAGGGGGAAATTTCGTGGCCCTTGGTGGAGGGGTCCGAAATCAACCCTATCTCTTGTTTCCCCACACATACGGACTCTAAAAATAGCCTATACTTATGTATTTCGAAATTACATGGGCCTGGCCCAATAATAAGGTGACGCAGCACCTAAAATAGCCTCGGGACGAAATTTATGAAGTGGCATCTTGTATATTTCGTCCAAGGCTTCATGCACCCATTATGGTGGCTTCAAAGTCCTGAAATCATCACTTGTAACTCCGTTCTTGTTCCCCTTGCGCATGCCATCATCTCCATGCTTGTTCTTGCTCCAATGTTCATCCTTCTCCAAGCTAGGCCCTTCATTTGTAAGCAAAACAAATGTATCCAATTTAGGCAGCATCATATTCTCATGAACATTAGAATCATTACCAAGAAACGAAAGTACCTGGTAATTTAGTTGGCGTGCACGAGCTCTAGTAATTGGTCCAGTATGTATAGCAGCAGGGGCTGTGGGTGTAACAATTGTATTGATGTCCTCATCAAAACCAAGCTGAAAGATGATGGCAGCAACTATACGGACTGGGTCCGGAACCTGAGGATCATCCTCATAGCTGCCAAGAAAGATTATGTCCTACAAGCACCGCTAGGTGACGCACCCGTCCCACAGAACCAAGACGTTATGAACGCTTGGCAGACACGTGCTGATGATTACTCCCTCGTTCAGTGCGGCATGCTTTACAGCTTAGAATCGGGGCTCAAAAAACGTTTTGAGAGACACGGAGCATATGAGATGTTCGAAGAGCTAAAAATGGTTTTCCAAGCTCATGCCCGGGTCGAGAGATATGAAGTCTCCGACAAGTTTTTTAGCTATAAGATGGAGGAAAATAGTTCTGACAGTGAGCACATACTCACAATGTCTGGGTTACATAACCGCTTGACTCAGCTGGGAGTTAATCTCCTGGATGACGCAGTCATTGACAGAATCCTTCAGTCGCTTCCACCAAGCTACAAGAGCTTTGTGATGAACTTCAATATGCAGGGGATGGAAAAGACCATTCCCGAATTATTTGCAATGCTGAAATCAGCAGAGGTAGAAGTCAAAAAGGAACATCAAGTGTTGATGGTGAATAAAACCACTAAGTTCAAGAAAGGCAAGGGTAAGAAGAACTTCAAGAAGGACGGCGAGGGAGTTGCCGCGCCCGGTAAGCAAGCTACCGGGAAGAAGCCAAAGAATGGATCCAAGCCCGAGACTGAGTGCTTTTATTGCAAGGGAAGTGGTCACTGGAAGCGGAACTGCCCCAAATACTTAGCAGACAAGAAGGCCGGCAAAACAAAAGGTATATGTGATATACATGTAACTGATGTGTACCTTACCAGTACTCGTAGTAGCTCCTGGGTATTTGATACCGGTGCAGTTGCTCACATTTGTAACTCAAAGCAGGAGCTGCGGAATAAGCGGAGACTGGCGAAGGACGAGGTGACAATGTGCGTCGGGAATGGTTCCAGGGTCGATGTGATCGCCGTCGGCACGCTACATCTACATTTACCTACGGGATTAGTTTTAAACCTCAATAATTGTTATTTAGTGCCAGCTTTGAGCATGAACATTGTATCGGGATCTCGTTTAATTCGAGATGGCTACTCATTTAAATCCGAGAATAATGGTTGTTCTATTTATATGAGAGATATGTTTTATGGTCATGCTCCGATGGTGAATGGTTTATTCTTAATGAATCTCGAGCGTAATGCTACACATGTTTGTGGCACTGCCACCTTGGTCACATAGGTGTCAAACGCATGAAGAAGCTCCATGCAGATGGACTTTTAGAGTCTCTTGATTATGAATCATTTGACACGTGCGAACCATGCCTCATGGGTAAAATGACCAAGACTCCGTTCTCAGGGGAGCGAGCAACCAACTTATTGGAAATCATACATACTGATGTGTGCGGTCCAATGAGCGTTGAGGCTCGCGGTGGCTATCGTTATTGATGAGGACATCAATACAATTGTTACACCCACAGCCCCTGCTGCTATACATACTGGACCAATTACTAGAGCTCGTGCACGCCAACTAAATTACCAGGTACTTTCGTTTCTTGGTAATGATTCTAATGTTCATGAGAATATGATGCTGCCTAAATTGGATACATTTGTTTTGCTTACAAATGAAGGGCCTAGCTTGGAGAAGGATGAACATTGGAGCAAGAACAAGCATGGAGATGATGGCATGCGCAAGGGGAACAAGAACGGAGTTACAAGTGATGATTTCAGGACTTTGAAGCCACCATAATGGGTGCATGAAGCCTTGGACGAAATATACAAGATGCCACTTCATAAATTTCGTCCCGAGGCTATTTTAGGTGCTGCGTCACCTTATTATTGGGCCAGGCCCATGTAATTTCGAAATACGTAAGTATAGGCTATTTTTAGAGTCCGTATGTGTGGGGAAACAAGAGATAGGGTTGATTTCGGACCCCTCCACCAAGGGCCACGAAATTCCCCCCCTCTTCCTCCATATATACAGCCCTTAGGGCATCGTTTAGACTTTGGGTTTTGTTTAGATTAAAAGTTCGCCATAGCTGCAACTTCGCGTACTTCGTTTGTGTTCAACGACCAGACAAAGGCGTCACAGAACCCCACCTTGATCAATAAAGCTTTCATCTTATATTCGCAATATCCAGATTGCAATCTCAGTTTCTTGCTTGTTCTTCGTTTGCTCGCAGGAAACAGACCCTCGTGGTCAGGTTGTTCGTGCTCCGGCGTGGTCAATAACCTCTCGGAGTTGGTTTAGCGATTGCTAAGGCGCGACGTCCTCGCACGTTCGTAGTCGGATCGTCAAAGTCGACTTCCACCAAAGCGATATCCATCATCTCATCGAAAGACGGGACACCTTTGCCTCTATCACACTACTTTGATCACACCACCTATTTTAGAGGACTACGTTGATAATTTGACTTTGCCATGTGATCAAACAACTGAAATACCAACAATTTTGAGTGCACCCATTGAATTAACTATTGATGCAAAAGAACCAATGTTTAATCATTTTGATATGACCTCTAATCTTGGTGATGATTCTGTGTTGAATGACTTATTGCATGTTTGCTTATTTAAGCATGTTGTAGCATGTAAATTTGATGCAAGTAAGGTTTATTCACCAATGTTGGGATGGTTTAATGATGAACATTGTCAATCTTTTGAAATGAATAAGAGCTTCACTTATATGTGCAAACTGAGTTGCAATATTTTCATGCCTTCTACTTCTTGAGCTAATTTTTTGGCTTTAGATTTTATGAACTATGCAAGTTACTCATCTATTCAAGTGTCATATATGCAAAAATCAAGGGAAGTAAAAATGGATGACATATACATATACAACATGTACACCTTGTCTCTTTTGTTAGCCACATTTCAGATTAAGCAACGCCGAGGACGGCTTTATTTTCAAGAAGGGGAGGATGATGAGGACATGACTACCTTGGATATGACCAAAAATATTGCATATATGCATATTTGTCAGGTGATTTCTAGTGCAAACTATTCAATAATCTATTTATGTTATCCAGAACAAAAATACTTCACACACTTTTGTGTTTTGTCTAATTGCAGGTGTATGGGACATTTGTACAATCCACATATGAAGATAAGGAAGAAAGAGATGTTTATTTGCTGTCCAAAAAGTTCTCTCACGTCACTTTTGGCCCAAGAGAAGATACAGTCCAAGTCTCTCACGTTCTGGATTCAGATTCGGACTGCACAGACATACCTGACTCAAAACGCACACAAGTTTTTCATACGGACTCCGAATTGGGTGATTCTTTTTTTGTTGGAAACTAGATTTCGTGCACTTTCCAACCCAATTGGAATCACCTTCAAATTCGTCCGGAGCGTTGAGTTGTGGACGAAACAATCTGATGCTGCAGCAGAATCCGAGTCAAACTACAAGTCCAAAGGTGTTACATCACCTCCACTTGGGCGCATTGGCCTTGTACGACCTAGTTTTAGTTTTAGGCTGCCTTGGGACGTCCTCCCACCTCCTTGGCCGCCACCCCTTGCTCCTATATAAGTAGATCCATCTAGTAGCTTTTTGCTTGGGATTTGTTTAGTTAAAAGTTAGCCATTGCAACTTCGTGTACTTCGTTCGTGTCCAACGACCAGACCAAGACCGCTTCCGGATCCCCACCATTATCAATACCTCATATATATTTGCAATATTCAGATTGCTTTATCATATTCTTGCTCGTTCTTCGATTGCTTGCAGGAATAGACCTTCGTGGTCAGGCTGACCGTGCTTCCGGCATCGTCAGTAACCTCAGGAGATTGGTTTAGCGATTGCTAAGGCGCAACGTCGTGCATGTTTGTAGTCGGATCGTCAAAGTCGTCTCCACCAAATCGATAGTTATCATCTCATCGAAAGATCGGGACCCTCGCCTCTATCAGGATTGGTACGGTATGGTGCACGGTTTGGCAGTGAAGCACCGGGAATTAAGTCAATCTGATGCTCAATCCCTCGAATAGGCGGTAATCCCGGTGGCACGTCTTGTGGAAAAACGTCAGCGAACTCCTGCAAAATGTTAGTGACAGCAGGAGGCAAAGAGGAAGGCACGTCCTCGAATGAAAATAATGCCTCTTTGCACACAAAAGCATAGCAAACAGATTTGCTGAAATCTAGCTCATCAATATCAGATTTGGTGGCAAATAAACATGCACTTTTCAATTTAATTTCAGAAGCAACACTAGATGGTTTATTATTAGGCTTCATTTGTTGCTCAAATTCTTTTGCCACAATCTGATTTTCACTCTTATTCTTCTCCTGTTGTGCTTTATTAGCTCTATTAATATCATCTTTCAAAATGGAATCAGGAGTCATAGGAAGCAAAGTAATATTTTTATCATTATGAACAAGAGTATAGTGATTGTTTCTACCATGGTGTACAGAATTTTTATCAAATTGCCATGGTCTACCAAGTAATAAGGAACATGCTTGCATAGGTACCACATCACAATCAACATAATCAGCATATGTAGAGATACTAAAATGCACACGAACAGTACGTGTTACCTTAACCTTGCCGCTGTTGTTGAACCATTGGATGTAGTAAGGATGTGGATGTGGTCTTGTGGTGAGAGAAAGCTTCTCCACCATCTCCATGCTAGCCAAGTTGTTGCAGCTCCCTCCGTCTATGATGACGCGCACAGAACGTTCCTTCACAACTCCCTTGGTATGGAACAAATTGTGCCTCTGATTTTGCTCAGCTTGTGTGATCTGCACACTCAAAACACGTTGAGCAACTAACCATTCATACCTGTCAGCGTCTTCAGGAGCCATGTTGATGAGGACATCAATACAATTGTTACACCCACAGCCCCTGCTGCTATACATACTGGACCAATTACTAGAGCTCGTGCACGTCAACTAAATTACCAGGTACTTTCGTTTCTTGGTAATGATTCTAATGTTCATGAGAATATGATGCTGCCTAAATTGGATACATTTGTTTTGCTTACAAATGAAGGGCCTAGCTTGGAGAAGGATGAACATTGGAGCAAGAACAAGCATGGAGATGATGGCATGCGCAAGGGGAACAAGAACGGAGTTACAAGTGATGATTTCAGGACTTTGAAGCCACCATAATGGGTGCATGAAGCCTTGGACGAAATATACAAGATGCCACTTCATAAATTTTGTCCCGAGGCTATTTTAGGTGTTGCGTCACCTTATTATTGGGCCAGGCCCATGTAATTTCGAAATACATAAGTATAGGCTATTTTTAGAGTCCGTATGTGTGGGGAAACAAGAGATAGGGTTGATTTCGGACCCCTCCACCAAGGGCCACGAAATTCCCCCCTCTTCCTCCATATATACAGCCCTTAGGGCATCGTTTAGACTTTGGGATTTGTTTAGTTAAAAGTTAGCCATTGCAACTTCGTGTACTTCGTTTGTGTCCAACGACCAGACCAAGACCGCTTCCGGATCCCCACCATTATCAATACCTCATATATATTTGCAATATTCAGATTGCTTTATCATATTCTTGCTCGTTCTTCGATTGCTTGCAGGAATAGACCTTCATGGTCAGGCTGACCGTGCTTCCGGCATCGTCAGTAACCTCAGGAGATTGGTTTAGCGATTGCTAAGGCGCAACGTCGTGCACGTTTGTAGTCGGATCGTCAAAGTCGTCTCCACCAAATCGATAGTTATCATCTCATCGAAAGATCGGGACACCATTGCCTCTATCAGTTATGTTCTCACCCTCACTGATGACTTGAGTAGATATGGGTATGTCTACTTAATGAAACACAAGTCTAAAACCTTTGAAAAGTTCAAAGAATTTCAGAGTGAGGTTGAGAATCAACGTGACAGAAAGATCAAGTTTTTACGATCAGATCATGGAGGAGAATACTTCTGTCACGAATTTGGCACACACTTAAGAAAATGTGGAATAGTTTCACAACTCACGCCGCCTGGAACACCTCAACGTAATGGTGTGTCCGAACGTCGTAATCGCACTCTATGAGATATGGTGCGATCTATGATGTCTCTTACCGATTTGCCGCTGTCTTTTTGGGGCTATGCTTTAGAGACTGCCGCATTCACTTTAAATAGGGCTCCGTCGAAATCCGTTGAGACGACACCGTATGAATTATGGTTTGGGAAGAAACCTAAGCTGTCGTTTCTTAAAGTTTGGGGATGCGATGCTTATGTCAAGAAACTTCAACCTGAAAAGCTCGAACCCAAGTCGGAAAAATGCGTCTTTATAGGATACCCTAAAGAAACTATAGGGTATACCTTCTACCTCAGATCCGAAGGCAAGATCTTTGTTGCCAAAAATGGATCCTTTCTAGAGAAATAGTTTCTCTCGAAAGAAGTAAGTGGGAGGAAAGTAGAACTTGATGAAGTAATACCTCTTGAACCGGAAAATGGCGCAGCTCAAGAAAATGTTCCTGAGGTGCCTGCACCAACTAGAGAGGAAGTTAATGATGATGATCAAGATACTTCTGATCAAGCTCCTACTGAAATTCGAAGGTCCACAAGGACACGTTCCGCACCAGAGTGGTACGGCAACCCTGTCTTGGAAATCATGTTGTTAGACAACGGTGAACCTTCGAACTATGAAGAAGCGATGGCGGGCCCGGATTCCGACAAATGGCTGGAAGCCATGAAATCCGAGATAGGATCCATGTATGAAAACAAAGTATGGACTTTGACTAACTTGCCCGTAGAGCGGTGAGCCATAGAAAATAAATGGATCTTTAAGAAGAAGACAGACGCGGATGGTAATGTGACCATCTATAAAGCTCGGCTTGTCGCTAAGGGTTATCGACAAGTTCAAGGGGTTGACTACGATGAGACTTTCTCACCGGTAGCGAAGCTAAAGTCCGTCCGAATCATGTTAGCAATTGCCGCATTCTATGATTATGAGATATGGCAAATGGACGTCAAAGCGGCATTCCTTAATGGTTTCCTTAAGGAAGAATTGTATATGATGCAGCCGGAAGGTTTTGTCAATCCTAAGAATGCTGACAAGGTGTGCAAGCTCCAACGCTTGATTTATGGGCTGGTGCAAGCATCTCGGAGTTGGAACATTCGCTTTGATGAGATGATCAAAGCGTTTGGGTTTACGCAGACTTATGGAGAAGCCTGTGTTTACAAGAAAGTGAGTGGGAGCTCGGTAGCATTTCTCATATTATATGTAGATGACATACTTTTGACGGGAAATGATATAGAACTCTTGGACAGCATTAAGGCCTACTTGAATAAGAGTTTTTCAATGAAGGACCTTGGAGAAGCTGCATATATATTAGGCATCAAGATCTATAGAGATAGATCAAGACGCCTCATAGGTCTTTCACAAAGCACATACCTTGATAAGATATTGAAGAAATTCAATATGGATCAGTCTAAGAAGGGGTTCTTGCCTGTGTTACAAGGTGTGAAATTGAGCTCAGCTCAATGTCCGACCACGGCAGAAGATATAGAAGAGATGAGTGTCATCCCCTATGCCTCAGCCATAGGTTCTATTATGTATGCCATGCTGTGTACCAGACCTGATGTAAACCTTGCCGTAAGTTTGGTAGGAAGGTACCAAAGTAATCCCGGCAAGGAACACTGGACAGCGGTCAAGAATATCCTGAAGTACCTGAAAAGGACTAAGGAAATGTTTCTCGTTTATGGAGGTGAAGAGCTCGTCGTAAAAGGTTACGTCGACGCTAGCTTCGACATAGATATGGATGACTCTAAGTCACAAACCGGATACGTGTATATTTTGAATGGTGGGGCAGTAAGCTGGTGCAGTTGCAAGCAGAGCGTCGTGGTAGGATCTACATGTGAAGTGGAGTACAGGGCAGCCTCGGAGGCAGCGCATGAAGCAATTTGGGTGAAGGAGTTCATCACCGACCTAGGAGTCATACCCAATGCGTCGGGGCCGATCAAGCTCTTCTGTGACAACACTGGAGCTATTGCTCTTGCCAAGGAGCCCAGGTTTCACAAGAAGACAAGGCACATCAAGCGTCGCTTCAACTCCATTCGTGAAAATGTTCAAGATGGAGACATAGATATTTGTAAAGTACATACGGACTTGAATGTAGCAGATCCGTTGACTAAACCACTCCCTAGAGCAAAACATGATCAACACCAGAATTCCATGGGTGTACGATTCATCACAATGTAACTAGATTATTGACTCTAGTGCAAGTGGGAGACTGTTGGAAATATGCCCTAGAGGCAATAATAAAAGCATTATTATTATATTTCCTTGTTCATGATAATTGTCTTTATTCATGCTATAATTGTGCTATCCGAAAATCATAATACATGTGTGAATAATAGACACCAACATGTCCCTAGTAAGCCTCTAGTTGACTAGCTCGTTGATCAACAGATAGTCATGGTTTCCTGAGTATGGACATTGGATGTCATTGATAACGAGATCACATCATCAGGAGAATGATGTGATGGACAAGACCCAATCCTAAACATAGCATAAGATCATATAGTTCGTTTGCTAGAGTTTTTCCAATGTCAAGTATCCTTTCCTTAGACCATGAGATCGTGTAACTCCCGGATACCGTAGGAGTGCTTTGGGTGTACCAAACGTCACAACGTAACTGGGTGACTATAAAGGTATACTACGGGTATCTCCGAAAGTGTCTGTTGGGCTGACACGGATCAAGACTGGGATTTGTCACTCCGTATGACGGAGAGGTATCACTGGGCCCACTCGGTAATACATCATCATTATGAGCTCAAAGTGACCAAGTGTCTGGTCACGGAATCATGCATTACGGTATGAGTAAAGTGACTTGCCGGTAACAAGATTGAACAAGGTATTGGGATACCGACGATCGAATCTCGGGCAAGTAGCATACCGATTGACAAAGGGAATTGTATACGGGGTTGCTTGAACCCTCGACATCGTGGTTCATCCGATGAGATCATCGAGGAGCATGTGGGAGCCAACATGGGTATCCAGATCCCGCTGTTGGTTATTGACCGGAGAGCAATCTCGGTCATGTCTACATGTCTCCCGAACCCGTAGGGTCTACACACTTAAGGTTCGGTGACGCTAGGATTGTAGGGATATGTATATGCAGTAACCCAAATGTTGTTCGGAGTCCCGGATGAGATCCCGAACGTCTCGAGGAGTTCCGGAATGGTCCGGAGGTAAAGAATTATATATAGGAAGTGCTATTTCGGCCGTCGGGACAAGTTTCGGGGTCACCGGTATTGTACCGGGACCACCGGAAGGGTTCCGGGGTTCCACCGGGTGGGGCCACCTGCCCCGGGGGCCACATGGCCTGTAGGGGTGTGCGCCTTGGCCTATATGGGCCAAGGGCACCAGCCCCAAGAGGCCCATGCGCCAAGAGATAAGGAAAGGAAGAGTCCTAAAGGGGGAAGGCACCTCCTAGGTGCCTTGGGGAGGAGGGATTCCTCCCTTGGCCGCCGCCCCCCTAGGAGATTGCATCTCCTAGGGCCGGCGCCCCCCCTAGGCTCCCTATATATAGTGAGGGAAGGAGGGCCTCTCATACCACGCCTTTGGTGCCTCCCTCTCCCTCTCCCTCTCCAACACATCCTCCTCCTCCATAGAGCTTGGCGAAGCCCTGCCGGAGTACTGCAGCTCCATCACCACCACGCCGTTATGCTGCTGCTGGAGCCATCCTCCTCAACCTCTCCTTCCCCTTGCTGGATCAAGAAGGAGGAGACTTCACGTTGACCGTACGTGTGTTGAACACGGAGGTGCCGTCCGTTCGGCGCTAGGATCTCCGGTGATTTGGATCACGTCGAGTATGCCTTCCTCATCCCCGTTCTTTGAATGCTTCCGCGCGTGATCTACAAAGGTATGTAGATGCAATCCAATCACTCATTGCTAGATGAACTCCTAGATGGATCTTGGTGAAACCGTAGGAAATTTTTTTGTTTTCTGCAACGTTCCCCAACATATATCTCCATATACCCTAAAAACAGCCAGGAGCACAATAGATCGGGAGTTCCGCCGCCAAAAGCCTCCGTAGCCAACGAAAGCCAATCTAGACCCGTTCCGGCACCCTGCCGGAGGGGGCAATCCCTCTCTTGTGGCCATATTCATCATCGCGGTGCTCTCCATGATGAGGAGGGAGTAGTTCTCCCTCGGGGCTAAGGGTATGTGCCAGTAGCTATGTGTTTGATCTCTCTCTCTCTCGTGTTCTTGAGGTGATACGATCTTGATGTATCGCAAGCTTTGCTATTATAGTTGGATCTTATGATGTTTCTCCCCCTCTACTCTCTTTTAATGGATTGAGTTTCCCCCTTGAAGTTATCTTATCGGATTGAGTCTTTAAAGATTTGAGAACACTTGATGTATGTCTTGTCGTGCGTATCTATGGTGACAATGGGATATCACGTGATTCACTTGATGTATGTTTTGGTGATCAACTTGCGGGTTCCGCCCATGAACCTATGCAAAGGGGTTGGCACACGTTTTCGTCGTGATTCTCCGGTAGAAACTTTGGGGCACTCTTTGAGGTTCTTTGTGTTGGTTTGAATAGATGAATCTGAGATTGTGTGATGCATATCGTATAATCATACCCAAGGATACTTGAGGTGACATTGGAGTATCTAGGTGACATTAGGGTTTTGGTTGATTTGTGTATTAAGGTGTTATTCTAGTACGAACTCTAGGATTGTTTATGACACTTATAGGAATAGCCCAACGGATTGATTGGAAAGAATAACTTTGAGGTGGTTTCGTACCCTACCATAATCTCTTCGTTCGTTCTCCGCTATTAGTGACTTCGGAGTGACTCTTTGTTGCATGTTGAGGGATAGTTATGTGATCCAATTATGTTATTATTGTTGAGGGAGCTTACACTAGCGAAAGTTTGAACCCTAGGCCTTATTTCCTATCATTGCAATACCGTTTATGTTCACTTTTATCACTTGCTACCTTGCTGTTTTTATATTTTCAGATTACAAATACCCATATCTACTATCCATATACCACTTGTATCACCATCTCTCTGCCGAACTAGTGCACCTATACAATTTACCATTGTATTGGGTGTGTTGGGGACACAAGCGACTCTTTGTTATTTGGTTGCAGGGTTGCTTGAGAGAGACCATCTTCATCCTATGCCTCCTACGGATTGATAAACCTTAGGTCATCCACTTGAGGGAAATATGCTACTGTCCTACAAACCTCTGCACTTGGAGGCCCAACAACCTCTACAAGAAGAAGGTTGTGTAGTAGACATCACCTGCCGGAACCAGGGGCAGCAAAGGAGGAAGGCGAGTCATCCACCACCTCCTCCTCGACGGCGGCCTTGCCGGCCTCCCCAGCAGGTCCCTTGCCGGCCTCCTCGGCAGTGGCCTTGCTGGGTTACCCGGCAGGCCCCTTGGCGCCGTCCTCGGTAGCGCCCTTGGCGGCCTCCTCGGCGGTGATCTTCTCCGCCTCTGCCGCGGCGTTCTTGGTGACATCCTCGATGATGGTGTCCTAGTCCTCCCGGTCCGCCAGGAGAGGATCTGGATATCAGAAGGGTGGGGTGGAGTGAAGCCAAGACCAAGATTCGAGAAAAAGAGAAGGGATGGAAGGCGAGTGGCTTACCCGTGCCGGGCTGGGAAGCAGAGCCCCCCTCTCCGCCAGCATCAGGCGCCGAGGTGTAGCCGCCGATGCCCAAGCATGCCTCCTCCTCCTCCGTGTGCATGGGCTCGGTGCTTGGCGTCCTTGCCGGGGATGCCCCTCGGGGCAGCGTGGTTGAAGGAGGCAGCGTGTTGGGGGTAGCCCTCAGTGGCTCATCCTGCTGCTGTCCTCCTTTTGTGATCGCGACAAGGTCAACACCAAGGATCATGCCCTTGGCACACGTCGATGGGGAGTGAGTGGCGAACTTACGCTGGGGGCTGCGCCGGGGGCTGTTGTCCGGACTGCTCACCACCACCAGTGGCGCCTTAGAGGTGCTCGCCGGGGGCTGGCCGCCCGCTGAGGACCTGGCCCTCTTCACCCTCTGGGCCAGTGTCTCCATATCCCTGCCAAGATGAAAACAAGTCAAGATAAGAAGCATAGTCAGTGGAGCTGAAGATGACAAAAGGAAACGGCACTTACTCATCCTCCACCTCCTCTTCTGCTGCCTTCCGAGGTCAAAGAAGACCTCCGTGTCATCGCCTGCGGGAGGAGGGGAAGCGGGTGGAGGATGGGAAGCAGGCGGAGTTGGGGACACTTGGACGAAGAAGAAGCTGATGCTTTCTTCTTCGCCACCGCGGCCTTCACCAACTTCTTCACCGCCACGGCCCTTGCTTGGCACGCAGACGTCTCCTGGGTTTACCGGGGTGGCATGGCCCTGCCGGGCCAAACCGGCTCGCCGGAGGTGGCCCGTCGCAAGACTCGCCCTTTCCCCGCGGCTGGGGGCCCGACAGCTTCAGCATCCTCCTCGGACGGCTCGTCGTCATCTATAATAAGGGGAGCCCCGATGCTGGCGCTGCCACGGCAAGACCCCTGCCGAGCCCCTAGCAAGACCCTTGCTGATGGCGTCAGCGGGGCCACTGCAAGGCCCACACCAGCCAAGACTTCACCGTCGTTCGCATGCAGCTGCCAGCCCAACCAGCTGGGCAGGCACCTGCGTGGTAACGTGCAGCTTCCAGGCCAAATCAACAAGCACCTGCGTGGCGGCATGCAGATCTTCATGAAGGCCCTACCACCGCGCCACCTCAGTTGCCTGCTTGCCTACATGGCGCTGCATGTGTTGCTAGCCTCGGCGCGTGTCGGAGCGAGGCGGAGCAGCGACGGACGGGATGGGCCTCGTTCCCGTCCCCGATAAAGCTAATGGACACCTACATAGCGCATTTAATGTGCTTTATCCCGTAATACCATGTGATAAGCTCACGCACTGTAGGCCTTTCCACCTCCTGTGTGCCACTGTGGCAGCCCCTTTTTCCTATAAAAGGAGGCCCGAGGCGACCAGGAGGGGCATTCAGCTTTTTGGAAGGGGACAACCACCGTAGCTAGTTCAGAAAGCTCAAGAACACTTAATACATGCACCAAAGCAGGATTAGGGTTTTACACATCCTCGCGGCCACAACCTTGGTAAACGATCCGTGTGCTTGCTCCTAAACCTGCTCTTCTCACGACCCCGCGCCCGCCGACCGTAGAAGGGATCCCGGTGATCCCATAGGTGTCGTTCTCACCGACAATGTGTGGCGAATTATTGCAATGCAAGGCATAGACCCAAACAGGATACAAGTACATATGTACTAGTGTTAAAAAATAAAAGCGGGGTTTTCCTTCGAGGGATTGATCGATACAAATCTTCGTTTGACGTGTCAATTAATGTGTATTTTTTCTCCAACACCCAAAGAGCTAACCATCTCACTCCTCATTGCTTGATTAATGCAGCACCATGCAAGCCAACCTTCTCCCTTCCGCGTGCATGCAAGGGTATATTAATGTCCTTGGTTGCTAGTACGAGGCAAACCCCATCAATTTTGCCTCGATTAGTGTTAGTGGCCTTCTGCAAATTGTAATTTTGATACTGGCGTTGTATAAAAAAATGGAGGCAGTAACTATTTGACTTTCTTCCCCATTGCGGTGACATCGAGGATATCTCGAACGTTGTGGTTTGGCGAAGTGCGTTCGATGGAGCACACCATTGACGGATACCACGGTAAGTCATTTGCAAGTTCCGCCTGCAAGACGAGACAACCGCCTTCTTTGCATCCAGGAGGTCCATTGAACCAAAGGATGAGTAAATGTACTAGTACTACACAATAGTGTCGTTTGTCCAGCTTAGTGCGGTAAGGTGGTTTCTCGAAGAAGATTATGGAGAAGCAGAGTCAGCGAAGAGTGAAATTATGGTTGCTTTTGTTCGTACTTTCTGATTTGACGCCACACTGCTTTGCGATTTGTGATAGAAGGGACAGGGGAGTAGACTATGTGCTCTATATTGTACATGCATCCAAGCACGGGAGAAAGGGGAGAGAGGTTGCATTTTTCTATTCCTTCAATCAATCAATTAGGGAGCTTCGTGATGTTGGGTGGAACCCTAGATGGCCGATCTTTCACGAAAGGAGCGGATCCCGCAAAGAACACGTGGGGAAACACGAGGGGAAACACGACAGAATCACTCAAACCAACAAGAACGATCACACATATGCTAGATCCAAGTACACATAGAGATCACACAATCCAAAGTCAACAAGGGACGATACAAAGGTGATGGAGAGCATCCTACAGTCATCCCCATGGACCTACCATCGTCTCACGAAGTGCCAAGAGGACCTATGACTCGAGCTAGAGCTAGAGCTCTCGAGACCGAGGTGACTTCTCTCCTTTGTAATATTACATATGATCCTCTCGAGACATGGCTACTACCTAAGTCCGAGATGTTGTGCATGATTAGGTACCAATAGGACCCTCTAAGGGTGTTCTTGTTGATTACTCTAAGATCAATGCTATTAAAACTTGGCCACAACCAACCAACTTGCATCAAGTGCGTAGCTTTCTTGGTTTATCCGGTTTCTACCGTAGATTTGTGAAGTACTTTATCACCATTGCTTCACCTTTGCATGCTTTGTGCAAGAAAAATGCGCCTTTTGTTTGGGGATTCCGCTTTCAATGAGCGTAAGAATTTGCTTACTCATGCTCTCGTGCTTGCATTACCCAACTTTGACAAGCCGTTTGAGATTCATTGTGATGCTAGTGGTAATGGCATAGGAGGTGATAGAGGCGAGGGTCCCGATCTTTCGATGAGATGATAACTATCGATTTGGTGGAGACGACTTTGACGATCCGACTACAAACGTGCACGACGTTGCGCCTTAGCAACTGCTAAACCAATCTCCTGAGGTTACTGACGATGCTGGAAGCACGGTCAGCCTGACCACGAAGGTCTATTCCTGCAAGCAATTGAAGAACGAGCAAGAATATGATAAAGCAATCTTAATATCGCAAATATATATGAAGTATTGATAATGGTGGGGATCCGGAAGCGGGCTTGGTCTGGTCGTTGGACACAAATGAAGTACACGAAGTTGCAATGGCTAACTTTTAACTAAACAAATCCCAAGCAAAAATCTACTAGATGGATCTACTTATATAGGAGCAAGGGGTGGCGGCCAAGGAGGTGGGAGGACATCCCAAGGCAGCCTAAAACTAACCCTAGGTCGTACAAGATTCATGGGCCCAAGTGGAGGTGATGCAACACCTTTGGGCTTGTAGTTTGACTCGGATTCTGCTGCAACGTCAGATTGTTTCGTCCGTAACTCAACGCTCCCGAAGAATTTGAAGGTGAATCCAATTGGGTTGGAAAGAGCACGAAATCTAGTTTCCAACAAAAAAAGAATCACCCAATTCGGAGTCCGTATGAAAAAGTTGTTGGTCTTTTGAGTCAGGTATGTCTGTGCAGTCCAAATCTGAATCCAGAACGTGAGAGACTTGGACTCTATCTTCTCTTGACCCAAAAGTGACGTGAGAGGACTTTTTGAACACAACCTAAACTTCTCCTTTTCCCTTATCTTCATATGTGGATTGTACAAATGTCCCATACACCTGCAATTAGACAAAACACAAAAGTGTGTGAAGTATTTTTATTCTGGATAACATAAATAGATTATTGAATAGTTTGCATTAGAAATCACCTGACAAATATGCATGTATGCAATATTTTTTGTCGTATCCAAGGTAGTCATGTCCTCATCAGGAGGTGTGTTAACGCAAGAGAAGTTCCCCATAGCTTACTTTAGTGAGAAACTTTCCGGAGCGCAACTCAATTACCCCATCTATGACAAAGAGTTATATGCTTTAGTGCGAGTTTTGCATGAATGGGAACATTATCTTCGCCCTCACGAATTTATCATTCATACCGATCATGAAACGCTTAAATACTTAAGGGTCAAACCAAGTTCAACAAGCGTCACTAAATGGAGTGAATTCATTGAGTCTTTTCCTTATGTCATCAAGTACATCAAATGTAAGGAAAATGTTGTGGCAGACGCTCTTTCCCGCATATGCATGCTTGTTACTCAAGTTGAATTGGATGTCATTGGATTTTAGGACATAAAAGACTTGTATGCGCATGATCCCACTTTTGCTATTCCTTATGCCAAATGTTTGACGCATACCTCTTGGGAATGCTATTACATCAAAGATGGATATCTGATGAGAGCTAACAAACTTTGCATCCCCGAGTATTCTCTTCGTTTGTTGATTTTGGAGGAATCTCATGGAGGAGGACTAATGGGACATTTCGGACGGGACAAGACTTTTGCTACACTCTCCAAGAACTATTATTGGCCAAAGATGTTTTGCGATGTCAACCGCTTCACCAACTGATGCTCTACATGTCACACAGCTTAGTCTAAAGCTCAATCCCATGGCCTTTACATGCCTCTCCCAATTCCGTATCAACCATGGGCAGATATTAGCATGGATTTTGTACTTGGATTGCCTAGAACTAGAAATGGAAAGGATTCAGTATTTGTTGTTGTGGACCGATTCTCTAAGATGGCACATTCATTCCGTGCAACAAGATAGACGATGCTTCACATGTTGCCAATATCTTTTGTAGGGAAATCTTAAGGCTACATGGAGTGCCAAATACGATTGTCTCGGAACGCGACGTCAAGTTCTTGAGTTACTTTTGGAAGACCCTATGCGCCAAGCTCGGAATCTAGCTACTCTTCTCCACAGCGTACCATCCACAAACCGACGGCCAAATGGAGGTGACCAACCGAACACTCTCCGCTCTACTTCGAGTGCTAATCAAGAAGAACATCATGGAGTGGGAGAAGTGTCTACCTATCGCCGAGTTTGCCTACAACCGTGCAAGACACTTAACTAGTGGCAAGTCCCCCTTCGAGGTCGTCTACGGTTTGAACCCATTGTCCCCTTTGGACATTCTCCCTCTACCACTACAAGTGCGCATCAATATGGACGCAAGCGCACGTGTGAACCATCTCAAGAAGGTGCATGAAGATACAAGGCACACCATCGAGCGCCAAGTACAACGACTTGCAACCAAGCTCAACATCAACAAGCACCCCACGGTGTTCAACATTGGAGATCTTGTGTGGCTACACCTTCGCAAGGACCGCTTCCCCAATGAACGCAAGTCCAAACTTCGACCACGAGCGGATGGACCCTTCAAGGTGCTTGAACGCTACAACAACAACAACAACAACGCCTACAAGATCGACATTCCACGCGACAATTATTCCGTGAGCGACATCTTCAACGTCAAAGATCTCTCGCCCTACCATGGTGATGAGGATTTCGATCTAAGGTCGGATCTTCCCCAAGGGAGTGGAGATGATGCGGAGCATCCTACGGTCATCCCCATGGACCTACCATCGTCTCACGAAGTGCCAAGAGGATCTATGACTCGAGCTAGAGCTAGAGCTCTCGAGACCGAGGTGACTTCTCTCCTTAGTGATATTACATATGATCCTCTCGAGACATGGATACTACCTAAGTCCATGATGTTGTGGATGATTAGGTACCAAGAGAACCCTCTAAGGGTGTTCATGTTGATGACTCTAAGAGCAGAGAGTTTTAATAGCATTGATCTTAGAGTCATCCACATGAACACCTTTAGAGGGTCCTCTTGGTACCTAATCATGCAAAACATATCGGACTTAGGTAGTATCCATGTCTCGAGAGGATCATATGTAATATCACTAAGGAGAGAAGTCAATTCAGTCTTGAGAGCTCTAGCTCTAGCTCGAGTCATAGGTCCTCTTGGCACTTCATGAGACGATGGTAGGTCCATGTGGATGACCGTAGGTTGCTCCGCATCATCTCCCCTCCCTTGGGGAAGATCCGACTTCGGATCGAAATCCTCATCACCATGGTAGGGCGAGAGATCTTTGACGTTGAAGATATCGCTCACGGAATACTTGTCGCGTGGAATGTGGATCTTGTAGGTGTTGTTGTTGTTGTTGTAGCTTGCGAGCACCTTGAAGGGTCCATACGCTCGTGGTAGGAGTTTGGACTTGCGTTTGGTGGGGCAGCGGTCCTTGCGAAGGTGTAGCCACACAAGATCACCAATGTTGAATACCATGGGGTGCTTGTTGATGTTGAGATTGGTCGCAAGTTGTTGTACTTGGTGCTCGATGATGTGCCTTGTATCTTCATGCACCTTCTTGAGATGGTTCAAACATGCACTTGCATCCATATTGATGCGCTCTTGGAGTGGTAGAGGAAGAATGTCCAATGATGATAATGGGTTGAATCCGTAGACGACCTCGAAAGGGGACTTGCTGGTAGTTGATTGTCTAGCGCAGTTGTAGGCGAACTCAGAGATAGGTAGACACTCCTCCCACTCCTTGGTGTTCTTCTTGATTAGCACTTGAAGTAGAGCGGAGAGTGTTTGGTTGGTCACCTCCATTTGCCCGTCGGTTTGTGGATGGTACGCTGTGGAGAAGAGTAGCTATATTCCGATCTTGGCACATAGGGTCTTCCAAAACTAACTCAAGAACTTGACGTCGCGGTCCGAGACAATCGTCTTTGGCACTCCATGTAGCCGTAAGATTTCCCTACAAAAGATATTGGCAACATGTGAAGCATCGTCTATCTTGTTGCACGGAATGAATGTGCCATCTTAGAGAATCGGTCCACAACAACAAATACTGAATCCTTTCCATTTCTAGTTCTAGGCAATACAAGTACAAAATCCATGCTAATATCTTCACATGGTTGATATGGAATTGGGAGAGGCATGTAAAGGCCATGGGATTGAGCTTTAGACTTAGCTTCACGACATGTAGAGCATCGGTTGGTGAAGCGGCTGACATCACGAAACATCTTAGGCCAATAATAGTTCTTGGAGAGCGTAGCAAAAGTCTTGTCCCATCCTAAATGTCCCATTAGTCCACCTCCATGAGACTCCTGCAAAAGCAACAAACGAGGAGAAGACTCGGGGATGCAAAGTTTGTTAGCTCTCATAAGCTATCCATTTTTGATGTAATAATGATCCCAAGAGGTATGCGTCGAACACTTGGCATAGGGAATAGCAAAAGTAGGATCATGTGCATACAAGTATTTTATGTGCTCAAATCCAATGACATCCAATTCAAGTTGAGTAACAAGCATGCATATGCGGGAAAGAGCGTCCACCTTTGATGTACTTGATGACATAAGGAAAAGACTCAATGAATTCACTCTATTTAGCATGAGGCTTTTTCAACTTAGTTTGACACTTAAGGTATTTAAGCCTTTCATGGTTGGTATGAATGATGAATTCATGAGGGCGAAGATAATGTTCCCATTCATGCAAGACTCGCACTAAAGCATATAACTCTTTGCCATAGATGGGGTAATTGAGTTGCGCTCCAGAAAGTTTCTCACTAAAGTAAGCTATGGGGCGCTTATCTTGCGTTAACACACCTCCTATGCCATTACCACTAGCATCGCAATGAATATCAAAGGGCTTGTCAAAGTTGGGTAATGCAAGCATGGGAGCATGAGTAAGAAAATTCTTACGCTCATTGAAAGCGGTATCTTGGGATGGTTCCCAAACAAAAGGCGCATTTTCTTGCTCAAAGCATGCAAATTTGAAGCAATGGTGCTAAAGTCCTTCACAAATCTATGGTAGAAACCGGCTAAACCAAGGAAACAACGCACTTGATGCAAGTTGGTTGCTTTTGGCGAAGTTTTAATAGCATTGATCTTAGAGTCATCAACATGAACACCCTTAGAGGAAACAACAAACCCCAAGAAAACGAGCTTATCAACGTTAAAAAGGCATTTTTCCATGTTAGCATAGAGACGCTCTTTTCGAAGAGTTTGCAAAATGGTTCGAACATGGGTGACATGATCTTTGAGAGATTTGCTATAAACAAGGATATCATCGAAGTTGACCACAACAAACTCACCAATGTAAGGGCGAAACACATAATTCAGAAGACGCATGAAAGTACCCGGTGCTTTCGATAAACCCATAGGCATGACTAACCACTCATACAAACCAAACTTTGTTTTGAAAGCGGTTTTCCAATCATCACCCTCTTGTATGCGGATTTGATAGTAACCACTTCAAAGATTAATTTTGGAAAATATAGTGGCACCACTAAGTTCATCAAGCATATTGTCAAGGCGTGGTATGGGATACCTATAGCGAACGGTGATAGCATTGATAGGGCTAATATCGGAACACATGCGAAAGCTACCATCTCTTTTTGGCACAAGATTGACCGGAACGACACAAGGACTCAAACTTTCGTGCACATGTCCATGGTCTATGAGATGTTTTACTTGCCTTTTTATTTCTTTGGTTTCTTCGGGATTGACATGGTAGGGAACTTTGTTCAGAAGTGGTGCTCCGGGGATGAGGTCGATGCGGTACTCGATTCCTCGTAGTGGAGGTAGTCCCGAAGGTAGCTCGTCGGGGAAAACATCTTGGAATTCCTGCAAAAGAGAAGACAACACTAAAGGTAGAGTGTGAGAGGTGTTAGCTTGTGGTGCGTCGTCCTTGCACAAAAGGATGTAGTGAATCACACTAGATGGGTTCTCACACACTTCTCTTATCTCACGTTTGGTTGCAAATTGAACTAAGTTCATCTTTTCGCGCACCGTGGAGGCACTCAATTTGGGCTTGTGGCGCTCACTCTCTTTTTGGTGGTTCGCTCTCTCACTATTCTGTCCACGATGGGTGGCTTGCTTGTCGACAATCACTTGGATTGGAGACATAGGGCGAAGTACGTACTACTTTCCTTTCATCTTTAAGATGTAGTGGTTCGTTTGGCTGTTGTGGATGACACCTCTATCAAATTGCCATGGTCGACCAAGGAGAAGGTGGAAAACGGTCGGTGGAACGACATCACACTTCAAAGTGTCTTCGTAAGCTCCGATTTTGAAGGAGACTTGCACTCTATGCTCGACTTGAATAGTGTCGGAGTCGCTTAGCCATTGAACTTTGTAGGGGTGTGGGTGCTTCGTCTTGGGCAATTGGAGCTTGGAGCAAAGTTCTTCACTTGCTAGGTTATGAAAACTCCCTCCATCGATGATGACCTTGACGGACCTTCCATTAATGTCGGCCTTGTTATGGCATATGTGGCATCTTTGGTCTTCTTCTTGGTGATGTTGAAGGGTCAAGACCTTGGAGACAACAAGAGCGAGACTTGAATCTTCATCACAAAAGACTTGTTCCTCTTCATCGTTCACTTCCCGGTGCATGGAGACTTGCTCAAGTGCTTCCGTTTCTCCTTCACTCATGGAGTCGTATGTACCATCGTCGTTGAGGATCATGGTCCGCTTGTTGGTACACTCAAAGGACTTGTGGCCTCGGCCTCCGCATGTGAAGCATTTAAAGGAACTTGTATTGACGGTCTCATCACTTGGGGTAGATGATCATTGTAATGCCCCGAGACCGATGTGCCAGGTGCCGTCCAGTTATTCGCTGTTGTTGCCTTGTCATTGCTTGCGTGTCACGCATCTCATATCATGTCATCATGTGCATTTCATTTGCATACATGTTCGTCTCAGGCATCCGAACATTTTCCCCGTTGTCCGTTTTGCAATCCGGTGCTCCTATGTCGTCCGGTGTCCCTTTCTACCTCTTTTCGTGTGCGGGTGATAAACGTTTTCGGATTGGACCGAGACTTGTCATACGGCCTTGGTTTACTACCTGTAGACCGCCTGTCAAGCTTCGTGCCATTTGGACTTCGTTTGATACTCCAACGGTTAACCGAGGGACCGAAAAGGCCTCGTGTGTGTTGCAGCACAACACCCATCCAAAGTGGCCCAAAACCCACCTAAACCTCCTCCATCATCTAGAGCGTTCGATCACGATCGCGTGGCCGAAAACCATAGCTCATTTGGACTCTCCTAGCTCCCTCTACCTATATATGTGTGTCTTCCCCGAATTTTTCCGCAAATGAAACCCTAGAAAACCTTCCTCTCGCCGCCGGACATGTCCAAGTCCACCGGACAAACCCGCCACCGCGCCCGCACCAGTGGCATCCCGCCACGTGGCGCCCGCCGCCCGCCGCCGCCGCCGGCCCAGCGACGCCCAGTTCGGGCTCCCGAGTTGATAGAGGCAAAGGTGTCCCGTCTTTCGATGAGATGATTGATATCGCTTTGGTGGAAGTCGACTTTGATGATCCGACTACGAACGTGCGAGGACGTCGCGCCTTAGCAATCGCTAAACCAACTCCGAGAGGTTATTGACCACGCCGGAGCACGATCAACCTGACCACGAGGGTCTGTTTCCTGCGAGCAAACGAAGAACAAGCAAGAAACAAAGATTGCAATCTGGATATTGCGAATATAAGATGAAAGCTTTATTGATCAAGGTGGGGTTCTGTGACGCCTTTGTCTGGTCCTTGAACACAAATGAAGTACGCGAAGTTGCAGCTACGGCGAACTTTTAATCTAAACAAAACCCAAAGTCTAAACGGTGTCCTAAGGGCTGTATATATGGAGGAAGAGAGGGGGAATTTCGTGGCCCTTGGTGGAGGGGTCCGAAATCAACCCTATCTCTTGTTTCCCCACACATACGGACTATAAAAATAGCCTATACTTATGTATTTCGAAATTACACGGGCCTGGCCCAATAAAAAGGTGACGCAGCACCTATAATAGCCTCGGGACGAAATTTATGAAGTGGCATCTTGTATATTTCGTCCAAGGCTTCATGCACCCATTATGGTGGCTTCAAAGTCCTGAAATCATCACTTGTAACTCCGTTCTTGTTCCCCTTGCGTATGGCATCATCTCCATGCTTGTTCTTGCTCCAATGTTCATCCTTCTCCAAGCTAGGCCCTTCATTTGTAAGCAAAACAAATGTATCCAATTTAGGCAGCATCATATTCTCATGAACATTAGAACCATTACCAAGAAACGAAAGTACCTGATAATTTAATTGGCGTGCGCGAGCTCTAGTAATTGGTCCCATATATGTAGCAGTAGGGGCTGTGGGTGTAACAATGGTATTGATGTCCTCATCATCCTCCCCTTCTTGAAATGAAGTCGTCCTCGACGGAAACTCATCTTCCTCACCCAAATAAGGCTTCAAATCTACAATGTTAAAAGTGGGACTAACCCCAAAATCTGCAGGCAGCTCAAGTTTATATGCATTATCATTTATTTTCTCTAACACCTTAAAGGGACCATCAGCACGTGGCATTAGCTTTGATTTGCGCAAATCAGGAAATCTATCCTTACGCAAATGTAACCAAACAAGATCTCCAGGTGCAAACACAACATGTTTTCTACCCTTATCTCCAGCAAGTTTATATTTAGCATTCATACGCTCAATGTTTTCCTTAGTTAACTCATGCATTTTTAAAATCAATTCAGCACGTTGTTTAGCATCAAAATTAACCTTCTCCGACGATGGAAGAGGCAAGAAATCAATAGGTGCACGAGGTAGGAAACCATACACAACTTCAAAAGGGCACATCTTAGTAGTAGAATGCAATGAACGATTATAAGCAAATTCAATATGAGGCAAGCATTCCTCCCACATTTTCTTATTATTCTTCAAAACAGCCCTAAGCATAGTAGACAACGTTCTATTGACTACTTCAGTTTGTCCATCAGTTTGGGGGTGACAAGTAGTACTAAAAAGCAGTTTAGTCCCCAACTTAGTGATAGAGGCAAAGGTGTCCCGTCTTTCGATGAGATGATGGATATCGCTTTGGTGGAAGTCGACTTTGACGATCCGACTACGAACGTGCGATGACGTCGCGCCTTAGCAATCGCTAAACCAACTCCGAGAGGTTATTGACCACGCCGGAGCACGATCAACCTGACCACGAGGGTCTGTTTCCTGCGAGCAAACGAAGAACAAGCAAGAAACTAAGATTGCAATCTGGATATTGCGAATATAAGATGAAAGCTTTATTGATCAAGGTGGGGTTCTGTGATGCCTTTGTCTGGTCGTTGAACACAAATGAAGTACCGCGAAGTTGCAGCTATGGCGAACTTTTAATCTAAACAAAACCCAAAGTCTAAACGATGCCCTAAGGGCTGTATATATGGAGGAAGAGGGGGGAATTTCGTGGCCCTTGGTGGAGGGGTCCGAAATCAACCCTATCTCTTGTTTCCCCACACATACGGACTCTAAAAATAGCCTATACTTATGTATTTCGAAATTACATGGGCCTGGCCCAATAATAAGGTGACGCAGCACCTAAAATAGCCTCGGGACGAAATTTATGAAGTGGCATCTTGTATATTTCGTCCAAGGCTTCATGCACCCATTATGGTGGCTTCAAAGTCCTGAAATCATCACTTGTAACTACGTTCTTGTTCCCCTTGCGCATGC
Source organism: Triticum dicoccoides (assembly GCF_002162155.2). Classification (NCBI taxonomy): domain Eukaryota; kingdom Viridiplantae; phylum Streptophyta; class Magnoliopsida; order Poales; family Poaceae; genus Triticum; species Triticum dicoccoides. The sequence continues at coordinate 52,644 of NW_021192457.1, read as the reverse complement.
CATCATCTCCATGCTTGTTCTTGCTCCAATGTTCATCCTTCTCCAAGCTAGGCCCTTCATTTGTAAGCAAAACAAATGTATCCAATTTAGGCAGCATCATATGCTCATGAACATTAGAATCATTACCAAGAAACGAAAGTACCTGGTAATTTAGTTGGCGTGCACGAGCTCTAGTAATTGGTCCAGTATGTATAGCAGCAGGGGCTGTGGGTGTAACAATTGTATTGATGTCCTCATCATCCTCCCCTTCTTGAAATGAAGTCGTCCTCGACGGAAGTTCATCTTCCTCACCCAAATAAGGCTTCAAATCTGCAATGTTAAAAGTGGGACTAACCCCAAAATCTGCAGGCAGCTCAAGTTTATATGCATTATCATTTATTTTCTCTAACACCTTAAAGGGACCATCAGCACGTGGCATTAACTTTGATTTGCGCAAATCAGGAAATCTATCCTTACGCAAATGTAACCAAACAAGTTCTCCAGGTGCAAACACAACATGTTTTCTACCCTTATCTCCAGCAAGTTTATATTTAGCATTCATGCGCTCAATGTTTTCCTTAGTTAACTCATGCATTTTTAAAATCAATTCAGCACGTTGTTTAGCATCAAAATTAACCTTCTCCGAAGATGGAAGAGGCAACAAATCAATAGGTGCACGAGGTAGGAAACCATACACAACTTCAAAAGGGCACATCTTAGTAGTAGAATGCAATGAACGATTATAAGCAAATTCAATATGAGGCAAGCATTCCTCCCACATTTTCTTATTATTCTTCAAAACAGCCCTAAGCATAGTAGACAACGTTCTATTGACTACTTCAGTTTGTCCATTAGTTTGGGGGTGACAAGTAGTACTAAAAAGCAGTTTAGTCCCCAACTTAGCCCATAAACATCTCCAAAAGTGGCTAAGAAATTTAGTATCACGATCTGAAACAATAGTATTTGGCACACCATGCAAGCGAATAATTTCACGAAAGAACAAATCAGCAATATTAACAACATCATCGCTTTTATGACATGGTATAAAGTGTGCCATTTTCGAGAATCTATCCACGACAACAAATATGCTATCCCTCCCCTTCTTTGTTCGAGGTAAACCTAAGACAAAGTGCATAGATATATCCTCCCAAGGAACACTAGGTACAGGCAAAGGCATATATAAACCATGAGGATTGAGTCGTGACTTAGCTTTTTGACATGTAGTGCATCGAGCAATAAAACGCTCAACATCCCGTCTCATCTTTGGCCAAAAGAAATGTGTAGCAAGTACGTGCTCCGTCTTCTTCACGCCAAAGTGTCCCATTAATCCTCCTCCATGCGCCTCCTGCAACAACAAAAGACGAACGGAGCTAGCTGGAATGCATAGCTTGTTAGCACGAAACACAAATCCATCGTTAACGACGAACTTGTTCCACATTCGTCCTTCTTTACAATTCTGCATTACATCTTTAAAATCAGCATCATGCACATATTGATCTTTGATGGTCTCCAAACCAAATATTTTGAAGTCAAGTTGTGAAAGCATAGTATAGCGGCGAGACAATGCATCAGCAATAACATTTTCTTTTCCCTTCTTGTGTTTAATGACATAAGGAAAAGTCTCAATGAATTCAACCCATTTAGCATGTCTACGATTCAGTTTAGCTTGACTTTTAATATGTTTCAAAGATTCATGATCAGAATGTATAACAAACTCTTTGGGCCATAAATAATGTTGCCATGTTTCTAAAGTCCGAACAAGAGCATATAATTCTTTATCATAAGTAGAATAATTCAGACTAGGCCCACTCAATTTTTCAGAAAAGTATGCAACAGGTTTGCCATCTTGTAATAACACACCGCCTAATCCAATTCCACTAGCATCACATTCAAGCTCAAAAGTCTTATTAAAATCAGGAAGTTGGAGTAAAGGAGCATGTGTCAACTTATCTTTCAATACCGAGAAGGCTTCTTCCTGTGCGGTACCCCAAAGAAAAGGCACATCTTTCTTTGTAAGCTCATTGAGAGGTGCAGCAATGGTGCTGAAATCTCTCACAAAACGCCTATAGAATCCAGCGAGGCCAAGAAAACTCCTCACTTGTGTGACCGTTTTGGGTTGCGGCCAACTCTCAATAGCTTCAATCTTGGCTTTATCAACTTCAATTCCCTGGGGATTAACAACATAGCCAAGAAAAGATACTCGGTCGGTGCAAAAGGTGCACTTCCCAAGGTTACCAAACAAACGTGCATCACGTAGAGCAATAAAAACAGCACGTAAATGTTCCAAATGTTCTTCCAAAGATCTGCTATAAATCAATATGTCATCAAAGTAAACTACCACAAATCGTCCAATGAAAGCACGTAAAACTTCGTTCATTAATCTCATGAAAGTACTAGGTGCATTAGTTAACCCAAAAGGCATGACTAACCACTCATATAATCCAAACTTAGTTTTGAATGCTGTTTTCCATTCATCTCCCAATTTCATACGAATTTGATGGTATCCACTACGCAAATCAACTTTGGAGAATATTGTAGAGCCACTCAATTCATCAAGCACATCATCTAGCCTAGGAATAGGATGACGATAACGAATAGTAATATTATTAATGCCTCTACAATCAACACACATACGTGATGTACCATCCTTTTTCGGCACTAGAATAATAGGAACAGCACAAGGACTAAGGGATTCGCGTATATAACCTTTGTCGAGAAGCTCTTGTACTTGACGCATAATCTCCTTCGTCTCCTCTGGATTGGTACGGTATGGTGCATGGTTTGGCAGTGAAGCACCGGGAATTAAGTCAATCTGATGCTCAATCCCTCGAATAGGCGGTAATCCCGGTGGCACGTCTTGTGGAAAGACGTCAGCGAACTCCTGCAAAATGTTAGTGACAGCAGGAGGCAAAGAGGAAGGCACGTCCTCAAATGAAAATAATGCCTCTTTGCACACAAAAGCATAGCAAACAGATTTGTTGAAATCTAGCTCATCAATATCAGATTTGGTGGCAAATAAACATGGACTTTTCAATTTAATTTCAGAAGCAACACTAAATGGTTTATTATTAGGCTTCATTTGTTGCTCAAATTCTTTTGCCACAATGTGATTTTCACTCTTATTCGTCTCCTGTTTTGCTTTATTAGCTCTATTAATATCATCTTTCAAAATGGAATCAGGAGTCATAGGAAGCAAAGTAATATTTTTATCGTTCTGAACAAGAGTATAGTGATTGTTTCTACCATGGTGTACAGAATTTTTATCAAATTGCCATGGTCTACCAAGTAATAAGGAACATGCTTGCATAGGTACCACATCACAATCAACATAATCAGCATATGTAGAGATACTAAAATGCACACGAACAGTACGTGTTACCTTAACCTTGCCGCTGTTGTTGAACCATTGGATGTAGTAAGGATGTGGATGTGGTCTTGTGGTGAGAGAAAGCTTCTCCACCATCTCCATGCTAGCCAAGTTGTTGCAGCTCCCTCCGTCTATGATGACGCGCACAGAACGTTCCTTCACAACTCCCTTGGTATGGAACAAATTGTGCCTCTGATTTTGCTCAGCTTGTGTGATCTGCACACTCAAAACACGTTGAGCAACTAAACATTCATACCTGTCAGCGTCTTCAGGAGCCATGTATTGCGTCTCATGATCAGAATCATCTCCACCATGTTCTTCATGTGTAATAAGAGCCAAAGTCTCCTCATCATAGTCACTAGCGGACTCATATCCACCATCCGCGGTAGCAATCATCACACGCGGAGATTTGCATTCTCTCGCATAATGACCTCCTCCCTTACAACGACGACAAATAATATCACTTGTGTGCCCTGTTGATGCCATGGAAGAAGAAGAACGCTGTGCAGGCCCCGCAGGTGCGCTCTTGGCAGATAATGGTGGTTGTGCCTGTTTTCTTGTATCACGGCTGGAGGTGGCACCGGATGGAGGTGCTGGTGCAGTTGAAGTAGAAGATGCACGTGGTGTCCATGATGAAGGTCGGCCTGCAGAAAAGTTAGTTCGCCCCAATGCTTGTCGATCCTGCACTTCACGTTCAGCTTTACAAGCAAGATGGAATAAACGAGTGATATTAGTATACTCCTTATAAGCTCTGATACCACTTGATAGAGGCGGGGTGTCCCGATCTTTCGATGAGATGATAACTATCGATTTGGTGGAGACGACTTTGACGATCCGACTACAAACGTGCACGACGTTGCGCCTTAGCAATCGCTAAACCAACTCCAAGAGGTTATTGATCACGCCGGAGCACAATCAACCTGACCACGAAGGTCTATTCCTGCAAGCAATCGAAGAACAAGCAAGAATATGATAAAAAGCAATCTGAATATTGCGAGTATATATGAAGTATTGACAAAGGTGGATATCCGTAAGCGGTCTTGGTCTGGTCGTTGGACACAAACGAAGTACACGAAGTTGCAATGGCTAACTTTTAACTAAACAAATCCCAAGGAAAAGCTACTAGATGGATCTACTTATATAGGAGCAAGAGGTGGCGGCCAAGGAGGTGGGAGGACGTCCCAAGGCAGCCTAAAACTAAATCTAGGTCGTACAAGGCCAATGGGCCCATGTGGAGGTGATGTAACACCTTTGGACTTGTAGTTTGACTCGGATTCTGCTGCACCATCAGATTGTTTCGTCCACAACTCAACGCTCCGGACGAATTTGAAGGTGATTCCAATTGGGTTGGAAAGTGCACGAAATCTAGTTTCCAACAAAAAAAGAATCACCCAATTCGGAGTCCGTATGAAAAACTTGTGTGCATTTTGAGTCAGGTATGTCTGTGCAGTCCGAATCTGAATCCAGAACGTGAGAGACTTGGACTCTATCTTCTCTTGGGCCAAAAGTGACGTGAGAGAACTTTTTGGACAGCAAATAAACATCTCTTTCTTCCTTATCTTCATATGTGGATTGTACAAATGTCCCATACACCTGCAATTAGACAAAACACAAAAGTGTGTGAAGTATTTTTGTTCTGGATAACATAAATAGATTATTGAATAGTTTGCACTAGAAATCACCTGACAAATATGCATATATGCAATATTTTTGGTCATATCCAAGGTAGTCATGTCCTCATCAGTACCACATCACAATCAACATAATCAGCATATGTAGAGATACTAAAATGCACACGAACAGTACGTGTTACCTTAACCTTGCCGCTGTTGTTGAACCATTGGATGTAGTAAGGATGTGGATGTGGTCTTGTGGTGAGAGAAAGCTTCTCCACCATCTCCATGCTAGCCAAGTTGTTGCAGCTCCCTCCGTCTATTATAACACGCACAGAACGTTCCTTCACAACTCCCTTGGTATGGAACAAATTGTGCCTCTGATTTTGCTCAGCTTGTGTGACCTGCACACTCAAAACACGTTGAGCAACTAAACATTCATACCTGTCAGCGTCTTCAGGAGCCATGTATTGCGTCTCATGATCAGAATCATCTCCACCATGTTCTTCACGTGTAATAAGAGCCAAAGTCTCCTCATCATAGTCACTAGCGGACTCATATCCACCATCCGCGGTAGCAATCATCACACGCGGAGCTTTGCATTCTCTCGCATAATGACCTCCTCCCTTACAACGACGACAAATAATATCACTTGTGTGCCCTGTTGATGCCATGGAAGAAGAAGAACGCTGTGCAGGCCCCGCAGGTGCGCTCTTGGCAGATAATGGTGGTTGTGCCTGTTTTCTTGTATCACGGCTGGAGGTGGCACCGGATGGAGGTGCTGGTGCAGTTGAAGTAGAAGATGCACGTGGTGTCCATGATGAAGGTCGGCCTGCAGAAAAGTTAGTTCGCCCCAATGCTTGTCGATCCTGCACTTCACGTTCAGCTTTACAAGCAAGATGGAATAAACGAGTGATATTGGTATACTCCTTATAGTCTAGAATGGTCTGAATCTCTCTATTTAATCCACCCAGAAAACGTGCAAGCATAGCTTCATTCTCCTCAACAATACCACATCTAATCATGCCAGTTTGTAATTCCTGATAATATTCTTCTACAGAATTTTTCCCTTGTCTTAAACGCTGCAATTTTTGAAGCAATTCACGTTGATAATATGGTGGAACCCAACGCGTACGCATAGCAGTTTTCAAAGCAGCCCAAGTAGTTGGAATAGGATATAATCTACAATGTTCAGACCACCATACACATGCAAAACTAGTGAAAGCACAAACAACAGCAGCAACTCGTCTCTCCTCAGGATATTGTAAACATGTAAATCGTTGTTCAGTTTCTAACTCCCAAGTAAGATATATATCAGGAACATATCTACCCTCAAATGGTGGAATATTCAATTTCAGTTTAGGAATATGGACATCATCTCGTACCTGAGGTGGTGGTGCCGGCCTACCATTACGAATATATACCTGAGGTCGACCTGCTGGTGGTGGTACAGGTGGCTGCACGTAGTGCTGATTTTGATCAACCTCATCCTCATAATCTCCCACATAATCATCCTCCTCCGCACCAGCAGCAGGAGCCACAGAAGTATCAATAGCAGCACCAACAGTTTGGCCAAACACAAGAGGAACACGGCTTGCTCGGCGGAGGTCTGTTTCGCGACGTGGAGGTAGTCGTTGTTGTTGTTGTTGGAGAGGTGCGTTAGGTGCAGCGGGTGGTGGTGGTGGAAGACGCGCGAGCAATTCATTAAACTTGTTATCGAGCTTTGTTTCGAACGTCTTCTCAAGGCCAGTGATCTTCTCCATGGCCTCTTCAAAATTGTTCAGCACATCTTGCACCTGTTCAGTCATCATTTGCTGAAACTTATCATGAAGCTCCTTGTTCGATAAATTCTCCCAGTCAATCTCGTCGGCTTGTGATCCTGGCATGGTTAGCAGCAATAGAAACACACAAGAATATGATCCTACAGACTACGAACAAGTGGTGGTGGTGGGTGTCACAAATCCGTCAAGCAAAACTCAAATTCTTACCAGTTCTTACCCAGCAACAGGCGGTGATCGGCAACCGTTGTAGTCAAAACTCTCAAAGCTTGGATAGAGCGATTACCAGGGAGAGTCAAACGCACGACGTATATGTATGTGGAGCTGGGAAGGCTTATAATATGGTAGCAAAAAGGGTCAGCAATAATCAATTCAGAGATGCAAAGTTGAATAAACGCTCAACGACGGTACTGTGCTGGTCCTAGGCTAGACTGTGCTAGAGACGCGAGCCTAGAACACCAACAAAATCACGGCGCGGCACGTAAACAAGGGGAGGAGCACACTCTGAATTTTTTTTCTCTTTTTTTTGCACTTTTTTTCCCTCTTTTTTTTTGCTCCGCAACAATTTTTTTTTCGAAAAAGTCTACAAATGGTCTAAAAACTGCCTAGCCAGAATTTTCCAGACTTAGTTTTTTTTTTGAAATTGGAACTATTTTTCTTCTGCAGATGGCTCGGAAGTTGGGGAGTCCTTCTCTGTCACGACTCGGAGTGTCGCGTGATCTGGAAATCGAGAACAATGCAACAATTACTGGACTCGGACTAGGACTGGTGGCGGAGATGAATCTGGTGGAACACGGACAGGTGGCGGATATATGTTGCAGGTGAACTCGGATTGGCGTGATGGTGGCGGATATGTGGTGGCGTATATGGATTCGAATTGGCGGTGAATATGTGGTGGTGGTATATGGCAACAGCGACGATGATGATGCCGTGGTGATATATGGCAGCGGCGACGTGACAACCTGTGAACAGAACTCGAAACTCTAAAAGACTAGACGCTAAGACCAGCAACTGGACACGACGATGCAACCGCAAATTCAACAAAGCAAATACAGAAAAGATTATGCAAGGCTCAGATTGGTTCGGATGGGATAAACTAACCCTAATTTTTTTTGGCTTTTTCGTGGACTATAGGTATGAAGAACAGACTCGATCTAAACTACGAAAAACTGTAAAATCTCACCGAGCAACCTGGAAATCTGATACCACTTGATAGAGGCAAAGGTGTCCCGTCTTTCGATGAGATGATTGACATCGCTTTGGTGGAAGTCGACTTTGACGATCCGACTACGAACGTGCGAGGACGTCGCGCCTTAGCAATCGCTGAACCAACTCCGAGAGGTTATTGACCACGCCGGAGCACGATCAACCTGACCACGAGGGTCTGTTTCCTGCGAGCAAATGAAGAACAAGCAAGAAACTAAGATTGCAATCTGGATATTGCGAATATAAGATGAAAGCTTTATTGATCAAGGTGGGGTTTTGTGACGCCTTTGTCTGGTCGTTGAACACAAACGAAGTACGCGAAGTTGCAGCTATGGCGAACTTTTAATCTAAAGAAAACCCAAAGTCTAAACGGTGCCCTAAGGGCTGTATATATGGAGGAAGAGAGGGGGAATTTCGTGGCCCTTGGTGGAGGGGTCCGAAATCAACCCTATCTCTTGTTTCCCCACACATACGGACTATAAAAATAGCCTATACTTATGTATTTCGAAATTACATGGGCCTGGCCCAATAAAAAGGTGACGTAGCACCTATAATAGCCTCGGGACGAAATTTATGAAGTGGCATCTTGTATATTTCGTCCATGGCTTCATGCACCCATTATGGTGGCTTCAAAGTCCTGAAATCATCACTTGTAACTCCGTTCTTGTTCCAATGTTCATCCTTCTCCAAGCTAGGCCCTTCATTTGTAAGCAAAACAAATGTATCCAATTTAGGCAGCATCATATTCTCATGAACATTAGAACCATTACCAAGAAACGAAAGTACTTGATAATTTAATTGGCGTGCGCGAGCTCTAGTAATTGGTCCCATATATGTAGCAGTAGGGGCTGTGGGTGTAACAATGGTATTGATGTCCTCATCACGAGCCCATCTCCTCACGCCCACGCGCCCCGGCGTCTTCCTCCTCGCGCCCCGGTCGCCGTCCTCGCTCCGCCGCCTCGTCGCCGGCGCCACCTCGCTGGTGCACCGCCGCCCCTTGCCGCCCGGTCGCTGCCGCCGCGCCAAGCTTCTCCGGCCTTCGCTGCGTCTCGTCGCCGCACCCGGCGCCGACCACCTCTGCCGGCGTCCGGCGCCTCCTCGTCGCCGAAGCGGCCCGAATCCACCTCTTCTCCGGCAAAAGCGAGCTCCGGGAGCCCCTGTTCCGGCGAGATCCGCCGCCGCCTCGATCCGCGTGCAAACCCTAGATCTAGGGTTGACTTTCTCCCCCTCTCTCAGTTATTTTTTGCATACTTTGACACATCATAACTCTGCATCCATAGCTCCGATTCGTGCGTGTAGCATATCAAAATGTTCACCTCGACGAGTACATCATTTCATCTCATTGCATCATTTTCATTTGAGCTCATCTTGATGCCCGAAATGCTGTTAGAAGAGGGCTATGTGATGAATTTGTCAGATCTGTTTCAGCGAATGGCATTTTGTCGTTTTTGCCATGATTAATGTGTGCATGATATGATCCTGAGCTCTACATGTGTTTTGTTATATGCCATTCCATGTTTACAAGGGTGTATGCCATGTATTTTTGTGATATTTGTGGTGACTAGCACAAGCTTGCAAAGTAGCGTAATCGGTAATGCTGATTTCAGGGACTTAGAATTTCACCAAGTCCTTGTCCTGATTTTGTTGTTATGCCGTATGTTCATGTTGTTTCCTAGTGATCCGTGCCTCTTTTGAGGATGATCAGTAACGATGTTTTTCTAACATTGTGGTGCTCTATCCATCCATGTCTTTTTTTGCATTTATGGAGCACCCTAACTTGAGTCAATCGAGCTCTACTTTTGCTATAAAATGTTCCTGGCAGATCGTTGACATGTTCAGCGATTTTGCCGAGGTTGTTGCTGTTGATCCGTGCATGCTATGATGTTGTTCTTGCCATGTCTAGCTTCTATGCTATGTCTTATTGATGGGTGTATGCTTAGTTTGTCATGCCATGCTCTGTAGTGAGTGCATTGAGCTCGTAAACATGCCTACTCGTTAACTGTTTTTGCATGCTCCAGTTTTTCACTAAGTCTGATTCTGTTTATGTTTTTGCCATGTTCACATGCTTGCAATTGTATTTTCTGATCCCTTTTGGATCAAGGTCACTAAGGGACTTTTGTTAAGTGCTTTTTGTATATTAATGCCATGCCTTGCTTTGCCAGGTTAAGTTCCTGTAGCATATAGTTTTCATGCTCCAAAATTTGCTTCCTGATGATAAAGTCCAGACTTGTGTTAATTTCACGAAGTCTGAAACCTGTTATCATTTGCTCTTTTGCCATGTTTGTTTGAACCTGTTAATGGATGAATTAGCCGTAGCTCAGTGTTCATCTTTTGTTAAGCTTCATGAGTGGATCGCTGCCATTATATTTTGTTGCCATGTTTGAGTGCTGTAGCATATTTATCTTGTTGCATTTAGATGGCTACTTGTTGATTATCGCAGACCGGTGCCATATTTGTTTTGCTTGCCATTTCCAAACCGTGCATCCGATTCTGGTGATCTTTATATCGATTTCAACCAAAATCACCTCACCTTTCTAGTGGCACTCTTGGATTTCCAAGTTGAGGCCAGGTTCAATCATTCCTTTCCAAATCATGCATATGCATCACATACCGCATCCCGCATATCATACCATGTTCGTGTGTGGTTTGTTTACTATGTTGTGTGCTTCTTTCCGGTGTTGCTTCTTCGGGTTGGTTCTGACAACGTCGCGTTTGTGAGGACCCATTCAACTATGTCCGTTTGTCTTCTTCAGGGACTCGTTCTTCTTCCTTGCGGGATTTCAGGCAAGATGACCATACCCTCGAAATCACTTCTATCTTTGCTTGCTAGTTGCTCGCTCTTTTGCTATGCCTATGCTGCAATTCCTACCACTTGCTTATCATGCCTCCCATATTGTGAAGCCAAGCCTCCAACCCACCTTGTCCTATCAAACCATTGTTTGGCTATGTTACCGCTTTGCTCAGCCCCTCTTATAGCGTTGTTAGTTGCAGGTGAAGATTGGAGCTTGTTCCATGTTGGAACATGGATATTTTGTTGGGATATCACAATATCTCTTATTTAATTAATGCATCTATATACTTGGTAAAGGGTGGAAGGCTCGGCCTTATGCCTGGTGTTTTGTTCCACTCTTGCCGCCCTAGTTTCCGTCATATCGGTGTTATGTTCCCGGATTTTGCGTTCCTTACGCGGTTGAGTTATAATGGGAACCCCTTGACAGTTCGCCTTGAATAAAACTCCTCCAGCAAGGCTCAACATTGGTTTTACCATTTGCCACCTAGCCTTTTCTTTCCCTTGAGTCGGTCAGCTCAAGGGTCATCTTTATTTAACCCCCCGGGCCAGTGCTTCTCTAAGTATTGGTCCAACTGAGCGATGTCCGAGGCTACCAGGGGCAACTCTGGGCTGGCTTACCCGATGTCTTCCTCATCCGGTGTGCCCTAAGAACGAGATATGTGCAGCTCCTATCGGGATTTGTCGGCACATCTGGGTGGCTTTGCTGGTCTTGTTTTACCATTGTTGAAATGTCTTGTAACCGAGATTCCGAGCCTGATCGGGTCTTCCCGCTAGAAGGAATATCCTTCGTTGACCATGAGAGCTTGTGATGGGCTAAGTTGGGACACCCCTGCAGGGTTTTGAACTTTCGAAAGCCGTGCTCACGGTTATGGGCAGATGGGAATTTGTTAATGTCCGGTTGTAGAAAACCTGAAGTTAACCTTAATTAAAATGCACCAACCGCCTGTGTTACCATGATGGTCTCTTCTCGGCGGAGTCCGGGAAGTGAACACGGTGTTGGAGTAATGCTTGACGTAGATTGTTCTAGGATCACTTCTTGATCATAGTTGTTCGACCGTGCTTTGCCTTCTCTTGTGGCTCTCTTTTGCGTATGATAGCCACCATATATGCTGATGAGGACATCAATACAATTGTTACACCCACAGCCCCTGCTGCTATACATACTGGACCAATTACTAGAGCTCGTGCACGCCAACTAAATTACCAGGTACTTTCGTTTCTTGGTAATGATTCTAATGTTCATGAGAATATGATGCTGCCTAAATTGGATACATTTGTTTTGCTTACAAATGAAGGGCCTAGCTTGGAGAAGGATGAACATTGGAGCAAGAACAAGCATGGAGATGATGGCATGCGCAAGGGAAACAAGAACGGAGTTACAAGTGATGATTTCAGGACTTTGAAGCCACCATAATGGATGCATGAAGCCTTGGACAAAATATACAAGATGCCACTTCATAAATTTCGTCCCGAGGCTATTTTAGGTGCTGCGACACCTTATTATTGGGCCAGGCCCATGTAATTTTCGAAATACATAAGTATAGGCTATTTTTAGAGTCCGTATGTGTGGGGAAACAAGAGATAGGGTTGATTTCGGACCCCTCCACCAAGGGCCACGAAATTCCCCCCTCTTCCTCCATATATACAGCCCTTAGGGCATCGTTTAGACTTTGGGTTTTGTTTAGATTAAAAGTTCGCCATAGCTGCAACTTCGCGTACTTAGTTTGTGTTCAACGACCAGACAAAGGCGTCACAGAACCCCACCTTGATCAATAAAGCTTTCATCTTATATTCGCAATATCCAGATTGCAATCTCAGTTTCTTGCTTGTTCTTCGTTTGCTCGCAGGAAACAGACCCTCGTGGTCAGGTTGATCGTGCTCCGGCGTGGTCAATAACCTCTCGGAGTTGGTTTAGCGATTGCTAAGGCGCGACGTCCTCGCACGTTCGTAGTCGGATCGTCAAAGTCGACTTCCACCAAAGCGATATCCATCATCTCATCGAAAGACGGGACACCTTTGCCTCTATCAAGTGGTATCAGATTTCCAGGTTGCTCGGTGAGATTTTACAGTTTTTCGTAGTTTAGATCGAGTCTGTTCCTCATACCTACAGTCCACGAAAAAGCCACAAAAAAAATTAGGGTTAGTTCATCATATCCGAACCAATCTGAGCCTTTGCATAATCTTTTTAGGGTTTTGCTTTGTTGAATTTGCGGTTGCATCGTCGTGTCTAGTTGCTGGTCTTAGAGTCTAGTCTTTTAGAGTTTCGAGTTCTGGTCATAAGTTGTCACGCCGCCGCCGCACCATCATCATCGCCCCTGCCATCTACCACCACCGCTTATCCGCCACCGCTCCGAATCCGTATCCATATACCACCACCAGTCCGTGTCCATATACCACCACCGATCCATATCCATATACTACCACCGCTACCACCACCGCTGCCATATACCACCACCATATATCCACCACCAATCCGAGTTCCTTGCATATTAGGTTTGTTTTCGAGATCCATCTAGATTCCGATTCGTGTTTCCTTGCCGGAGTAGGTTTCGAAAAAAAAAAAGAGTCGGGTAGCCACGCTCCGTTTAGGCCCAAAATTTTTCAAAAACGCATTTTTCGAAAAAATTTCTGGCTATCCTATTTTTAGGTGTTTCTGAGTGTTTTGAGACAGGTGCCATTATAGGAAGTTTTTTTTGACCCGTTTCCAGTTTTTGGGTCCGGGCAGTCGAAAAAAAAAAAATTGGTCGAAAAAATTTCGTGCCCATCCTGTCCGTTTGAGCTAGGAAGAGTTTTGAGACACTCGCCATTATAGTGATTTTTCGCAAAAAAAAAAGCGCAAAAAAAAGAGCGCAAAAAAAAAGAGCGAAAAAAAATTCAGAGTGTGCTTTTCCCTTGTTTACGTGTCGCGCCGTGATTTTGTTGGTGTTCTAGGCTCGTGTCTCTAGCACAGTCTAGCCTAGGACCAGCACAGTACCGTCGTTGAGCGTTTATTCAACTTTGCATCTCTGAATTGATTATTGCTGACCCTTTTTGCTACCATATTATAAGCCTTCCCAGCTCCACATACATCTACGTCGTGCGTTTGACTCTCCCTGGTAATCGCTCTATCCAAGCTTTGAGAGTTTTGACTACAACGGTTGCCGATCACCGCCTGTTGCTGGGTAAGAACTGGTAAGAATTTGAGTTTTGCTTGACGGATTTGTGACACCCACCACCACCACTTGTTCGTAGTCTGTAGGATCATATTCTTGTGTGTTTCTATTGCTGCTAACCATGCCAGGATCACAAGCCGACGAGATTGACTGGGAGAATTTATCGAACAAGGAGCTTCATGATAAGTTTCAGCAAATGATGACTGAACAGGTGCAAGATGTGCTGAACAATTTTGAAGAGGCCATGGAGAAGATCACTGGCCTTGCGAAGACGTTCGAAACAAAGCTCGATAACAGATTTAATGAATTGCTCGCGCGTCTTCCACCACCACCACCCGCTGCACCTAACGCACCTCTCCAACAACAACAACAACGACTACCTCCACGTCGCGAAATAGACCTTCGCCGAGCGAGCCGTGTTCCTCTTGCGTTTGGCCAAACTGTTGGTGCTGCTGTTGATACTTCTGTGGCTCCTGCTACTGCTGTTGCTGGTACCCAGGAGGATGATGAGTATGCGGGCGATTATGAGGATGAGGTTGATCAAAATCAGATCTACGAGCAGCTACCAGCACCACCACCAGCAGGTCGACCTCAGGTATATATTCGTAATGGTAGGCCTGCACCACCACCACCTCAGGTACGAGATGATGTCCATATTCCTAAACTGAAATTGAATATTCCACCATTTGAGGGTAGATATGTTCCTGATATATATCTTACTTGGGAGTTAGAAACTGAACAACGATTTACATGTTTACAATATCCTGAGGAGAGACGAGTTGCTGCTGCTGTTTGTGCTTTCACTAGTTTTGCATGTGTATGGTGGTCTGAACATTGTAGATTATATCCTATTCCAACTACTTGGGCTGCTTTGAAAACTGCTATGCGTACGCGTTGGGTTCCACCATATTATCAACGTGAATTGCTTCAAAAATTGCAGCGTTTAAGACAAGGAAAAAATTCTGTAGAAGAATATTATCAGGAATTACAAACTGGCATGATTAGATGTGGTATTGTTGAGGAGAATGAAGCTATACTTGCACGTTTTCTGGGTGGATTAAATAGAGAGATTCAGACCATTCTAGACTATAAGGAGTATACTAATATCACTCGTTTATTCCATCTTGCTTGTAAAGCTGAACGTGAAGTGCAGGATCGACAAGCATTGGGGCGAACTAACTTTTCTGCAGGCCGACCTTCATCATGGACACCACGTGCATCTTCTACTTCAACTGCACCAGCACCTCCATCCGGTGCCACCTCCAGCCGTGATACAAGAAAACAGGCACAACCACCATTATCTGCCAAGAGCGCACCCGCGGGGCCTGCACAGCGTTCTTCTTCTTCCATGGCATCAACAGGGCACACAAGTGATATTATTTGTCGTCGTTGTAAGGGAGGAGGTCATTATGCGAGGGAATGCAAATCTCCGCGTGTGATGATTGCTACTGCGGATGGTGGATATGAGTCCGCTAGTGACTATGATGAGGAGACATTGGCTCTTATTACACGTGAAGAACATGGTGGAGATGATTCTGATCATGAGACGCAATACATGGCTCCTGAAGACGCTGACAGGTATGAATGTTTAGTTGCTCAACGTGTTTTGAGTGTGCAGGTCACACAAGCTGAGCAAAATCAGAGGCACAATTTGTTCCATACCAAGGGAGTTGTGAAGGAACGTTCTGTACGCGTCATAATAGACGGAGGGAGCTGCAACAACTTGGCTAGCATGGAGATGGTGGAGAAGCTTTCTCTCACCACAAGACCACATCCACATCCTTACTACATCCAATGGTTCAACAACAGCGGCAAGGTTAAGGTAACACGTACTGTTCGTGTGCATTTTAGTATCTCTACATATGCTGATTATGTTGATTGTGATGTGGTACCTATGCAAGCATGTTCCTTATTACTTGGTAGACCATGGCAATTTGATAAAAATTCTGTACACCATGGTAGAAACAATCACTATACTCTTGTTCATAAGGATAAAAATATTACTTTGCTTCCTATGACTCCTGATTCCATTTTGAAAGATGATATTAATAGAGCTAATAAAGCACAACAGGAGAAGAATAAAAGTGAAAATCAGATTGTGGCAAAAGAATTTGAGCAACAAATAAAGCCTAATAATAAACCATCTAGTGTTGCTTCTGAAATTAAATTGAAAAGTGCATGTTTATTTGCCACCAAATCTGATATTGATGAGCTAGATTTCAGCAAATCTGTTTGCTATGCTTTTGTGTGCAAAGAGGCATTATTTTCATTCGAGGACGTGCCTTCCTCTTTGCCTCCTGCTGTCACTAACATTTTGCAGGAGTTCGCTGACGTTTTTCCACAAGACGTGCCACCGGGATTACCGCCTATTCGAGGGATTGAGCATCAGATTGACTTAATTCCCGGTGCTTCACTGCCAAACCGTGCACCATACCGTACCAATCTAGAGGAGACGAAGGAGATTATGCGTCAAGTACAAGAGCTTCTCGACAAAGGTTATATACGCGAATCCCTTAGTCCTTGTGCTGTTCCTATTATTCTAGTGCCGAAAAAGGATGGTACATCACGTATGTGTGTAGATTGTAGAGGCATTAATAATATTACTATTCGTTATCGTCATCCTATTCCTAGGCTAGATGATATGCTTGATGAATTGAGTGGCTCTACAATATTCTCCAAAGTTGATTTGCGTAGTGGCTACCATCAAATTTGTATGAAATTGGGAGATGAATGGAAAACAGCATTTAAAACTAAGTTTGGATTATATGAGTGGTTAGTCATGCCTTTTGGGTTAACTAATGCACCTAGTACTTTCATGAGATTAATGAACGAAGTTTTACGTGCTTTCATTGGACGATTTGTGGTAGTTTACTTTGATGACATATTGATTTATAGCAGATCTTTGGAAGAACATTTGGAACATTTACGTGCTGTTTTTATTGCTCTATGTGATGCACGTTTGTTTGGTAACCTTGGGAAGTGCACCTTTTGCACCGACCGAGTATCTTTTCTTGGCTATGTTGTTACTCCACAGGGAATTGAAGTTGATAAAGCCAAGATTGAAGCTATTGAGAGTTGGCCGCAACCCAAAACGGTCACACAAGTGAGGAGTTTTCTTGGCCTCGCTGGATTCTATAGGCGTTTTGTGAGAGATTTCAGCACCATTGATGCACCTCTCAATGAGCTTACAAAGAAAGATGTGCCTTTTCTTTGGGGTACCGCACAGGAAGAAGCCTTCACGGTATTGAAAGATAAGTTGACACATGCTCCTTTACTCCAACTTCCTGATTTTAATAAGACTTTTGAGCTTGAATGTGATGCTAGTGGAATTGGATTAGGAGGTGTGTTATTACAAGATGGCAAACCTGTTGCATACTTTTCTGAAAAATTGAGTGGACCTAGTCTGAATTATTCTACTTATGATAAAGAATTATATGCTCTTGTTCGGACTTTAGAAACATGGCAACATTATTTATGGCCCAAAGAATTTGTTATACATTCTGATCATGAATCTTTGAAACATATTAAAAGTCAAGCTAAACTGAATCGTAGACATGCTAAATGGGTTGAATTCATTGAGACTTTCCCTTATGTCATTAAACACAAGAAGGGAAAAGAAAATGCTATTGCTGATGCATTGTCTCGTCGCTATACTATGCTTTCACAACTTGACTTCAAAATATTTGGTTTGGAGACCATCAAAGATCAATATGTGCATGATGCTGATTTTAAAGATGTAATGCAGAATTGTAAAGAAGGAAGAATGTGGAACAAGTTTGTTGTTAACGATGGATTTGTGTTTCGTGCTAACAAGCTATGCATTCCAGCTAGCTCCGTTCGTCTTTTGTTGTTGCAGGAGGCGCATGGAGGAGGATTAATGGGACACTTTGGCGTGAAGAAGACGGAGGACGTACTTGCTACACATTTCTTTTGGCCAAAGATGAGACGGGATGTTGAGCATTTTATTGCTCGCTGCACTACATGTCAAAAAGCTAAGTCACGACTCAATCCTCATGGTTTATATATGCCTTTGCCTGTACCTACTGTTCCTTGGGAGGATATATCTATGGACTTTGTTTTAGGTTTACCTCGAACAAAGAAGGGGAGGGATAGCATATTTGTTGTCGTGGATAGATTCTCGAAAATGGCACACTTTATACCATGTCATAAAAGCGACGATGCTGTTAATGTTGCTGATTTGTTCTTTCGTGAAATTATTCGCTTGCATGGTGTGCCAAATACTATTGTTTCAGATCGTGATACTAAATTTCTTAGCCACTTTTGGAGATGTTTATGGGCTAAGTTGGGGACTAAACTGCTTTTTAGTACTACTTGTCACCCCCAAACTGATGGACAAACTGAAGTAGTCAATAGAACATTGTCTACTATGCTTAGGGCTGTTTTGAAGAATAATAAGAAAATGTGGGAGGAATGCTTGCCTCATATTGAATTTGCTTATAATCGTTCATTGCATTCTACTACTAAGATGTGCCTTTTGAAGTTGTGTATGGTTTCCTACCTCGTGCACCTATTGATTTGTTGCCTCTTCCATCTTCGGAGAAGGTTAATTTTGATGCTAAACAACGTGCTGAATTGATTTTAAAAATGCATGAGTTAACTAAGGAAAACATTGAGCGTATGAATGCTAAATATAAACTTGCTGGAGATAAGGGTAGAAAACATGTTGTGTTTGCACCTGGAGATCTTGTTTGGTTACATTTGCGTAAGGATAGATTTCCTGATTTGCGCAAATCAAAGCTAATGCCACGTGCTGATGGTCACTTTAAGGTGTTAGAGAAAATAAATGATAATGCATATAAACTTGAGCTGCCTGCAGATTTTGGGGTTAATCCCACTTTTAACATTGCAGATTTGAAGCCTTATTTGGGTGAGGAAGATGAACTTCCGTCGAGGACGACTTCATTTCAAGAAGGGGAGGATGATGAGGACATCAATACAATTGTTACACCCACAGCCCCTGCTGCTATACATACTGGACCAATTACTAGAGCTCGTGCACGCCAACTAAATTACCAGGTACTTTTGTTTCTTGGTAATGATTCTAATGTTCATGAGAATATGATGCTGCCTAAATTGGATACATTTGTTTTGCTTACAAATGAAGGGCCTAGCTTGGAGAAGGATGAACATTGGAGCAAGAACAAGCATGGAGATGATGGCATGCGCAAGGGAAACAAGAACGGAGTTACAAGTGATGATTTCAGGACTTTGAAGCCACCATAATGGGTGCATGAAGCCTTGGACGAAATATACAAGATGCCACTTCATAAATTTCGTCCCGAGGCTATTTTAGGTGCTGCGACACCTTATTATTGGGCCAGGCCCATGTAATTTTCGAAATACATAAGTATAGGCTATTTTTAGAGTCCGTATGTGTGGGGAAACAAGAGATAGGGTTGATTTCGGACCCCTCCACCAAGGGCCACGAAATTGCCCCCTCTTCCTCCATATATACAGCCCTTAGGGCATCGTTTAGACTTCGGGTTTTGTTTAGATTAAAAGTTCGCCATAGCTGCAACTTCGCGTACTTCGTTTGTGTTCAACGACCAGACAAAGGCGTCACAGAACCCCACCTTGATCAATAAAGCTTTCATCTTATATTCGCAATATCCAAATTGCAATCTCAGTTTCTTGCTTGTTCTTCGTTTGCTCGCAGGAAACAGACCCTCGTGGTCAGGTTGATCGTGCTCCGGCGTGGTCAATAACCTCTCGGAGTTGGTTTAGCGATTGCTAAGGCGCGACGTCCTCGCACGTTCGTAGTCGGATCGTCAAAGTCGACTTCCACCAAAGCGATATCCATCATCTCATCGAAAGACGGGACACCTTTGCCTCTATCATATGCTAGTCGCTTGCTGCAGCTCCACCTCATACCTTTTACCCTACCTATAAGCTTAAATAGTCTTGATCGCGAGGGTGTGAGATTGATGTGTCCCTGTGGCTCACAGATACTTCCAAAACCAGTTTGTAGGTGCCGATGATACCGAGCAGGTGACGCAATGATGAGGACATCAATACAATTGTTACACCCACAGCCCCTGCTGCTATACATACTGGACCAATTACTAGAGCTCGTGCACGCCAACTAAATTATCAGGTACTTTCGTTTCTTGGTAATGATTCTAATGTTCATGAGAATATGATGCTGCCTAAATTGGATACATTTGTTTTGCTTACAAATGAAGGGCCTAGCTTGGAGAAGGATGAACATTGGAGCAAGAACAAGCATGGAGATGATGGCATGCGCAAGGGGAACAAGAACGGAGTTACAAGTGATGATTTCAGGACTTTGAAGCCACCATAATGTGTGCATGAAGCCTTGGACGAAATATACAAGATGCCACTTCATAAATTTCGTCCCGAGGCTATTTTAGGTGCTGCGTCACCTTATTATTGGGCCAGGCCCATGTAATTTCGAAATACATAAGTATAGGCTATTTTTAGAGTCCGTATGTGTGGGGAAACAAGAGATAGGGTTGATTTCGGACCCCTCCACCAAGGGCCACGAAATCCACCCCCTCTTCCTCCATATATACAGCCCTTAGGGCATCGTTTAGACCTTGGGTTTTGTTTAGATTAAAAGTTCGCCATAGCTGCAACTTTGCGTACTTCGTTTGTGTTCAACGACCAGACAAAGGCGTCACAGAACCCCACCTTGATCAATAAAGCTTTCATCTTATATTCGCAATATCCAGATTGCAATCTCAGTTTCTTGCTTGTTCTTCGTTTGCTCGCAGGAAACAGACCCTCGTGGTCAGGTTGATCGTGCTCCGGCGTGGTCAATAACCTCTCGGAGTTGGTTTAGCGATTGCTAAGGCGCGACGTCCTCGCACGTTCGTAGTCGGATCGTCAAAGTCGACTTCCTCCAAAGCGAAATCCATCATCTCATCGAAAGACGGGACACCTTTGCCTCTATCACGCAACCAAGCTCAAGGAGGAGCTTGATGAAGATCTTGTCCTTTGTGTTGTTTCATTTCCAGTTGATCAGTAGTGGAGCCCAGTTGGGGTCGATCGGGGGTCTGTGTAGCATTTGGGGTAGTCTTCTTTTGTTTTGGCTCCATAGTCGGGCCTTGATTGTATTTGGATGGTGTAATGCTTTATTCATGTAATTGTGTGAAGTGGCGATTGTAAGCCAACTATGTATCTTTTTCCCTTATGTATTACATGGGTTGTGTGAAGATTACCTCACTTGCGACATTGCTTTCAATGCGGTTATGCCTCTAAGTCGTGCTTCGACACGTGGGAGATATAGCCGCATCGAGGGAGTTACAAGTTCGTATCAGAGCCTTCCCTAACCTTAGGAGCCCCCTGATGAGGACATCAATACAATTGTTACACCCACAACCCCTGCTGCTATAAATACTGGACCAATTACTAGAGCTCGTGCACGCCAACTAAATTACCAGGTACTTTCGTTTCTTGGTAATGATTCTAATGTTCATGAGAATATGATGTTGCCTAAATTGGATACATTTGTTTTGCTTACAAATGAAGGGCCTAGCTTGGAGAAGGATGAACATTGGATTAAGAACAAGCATGGAGATGATGGCATGCGCAAGGGGAACAAGAACGGAGTTACAATTGATGATTTCAGGACTTTGAAGCCACCATAATGGGTGCATGAAGCCTTGGACGAAATATACAAGATGCCACTTCATAAATTTCGTCCCGAGGCTATTATAGGTGCTGCGTCACCTTATTATTGGGCCAGGCCCATGTAATTTCGAAATACATAAGTATAGGCTATTTTTAGAGTCCGTATGTGTGGGGAAACAAGAGATAGGGTTGATTTCGGACCCCTCCACCAAGGGTCACGAAATTCCCCCCTCTTCCTCCATATATACAGCCCTTAGGGCATCGTTTAGACTTTGGGTTTTGTTCAGATTAAAAGTTTGCCATAGCTGCAACTTCGCGTACTTCGTTTGTGTTCAACGACCAGACAAAGGCGTCACAGAACCCCACCTTGATCAATAAAGCTTTCATCTTATATTCGCAATATCCAGATTGCAATCTCAGTTTCTTGCTTGTTCTTCGTTTGCTCGCAGGAAACAGACCCTCGTGGTCAGGTTGATCGTGCTCCGGCGTGGTCAATAACCTCTCGGAGTTGGTTTAGCGATTTCTAAGGCGCGACGTCCTCGCACGTTCGTAGTCGGATCGTCAAAGTCGAATGTCACAAAAGCGATATCCATCATCTCATCGAAAGATGGGACACCTTTGCCTCTATCACCCCCTGCTTGATCGAATCGCTGGCGTTATTGAGTCTAGAAATGTTTTGAGTCATTTAGGAATTATATATATATCAGAGAGTTAGGACTTCTTTTTACTCCTCAGTCCCTTCGTCGCTGTGGTGAGGCATCCTGACGTAGAGTTTTGACTCTTCTCTTCTCGAATTTCATCAAAAAAAATTTAGGATCACGCGGGTATCTTGGAAACATTTCGATGGTTTTGTGACGAGAACATTGTTCTTGGTGCTTCCTGACATTTAGGGGTTGTGGCAGTGTCCCGGGGAGTTGAGCTCTGAGGTGTTGTCGTCACAATTTTATCGTTGCAGTTTTGGAATACCTGAGTTTAGTTTCGCCGACATCGAAAATCTCTTTTATGCAGTTGTCGGTGAGATAACCTCGACGCCACCCAGCACTAGGGCGGGAGTTCGGGAGTATTGTCATAACTCGTATAGCGGATGCATTTCGAAGGTTGAGGTAGACGATTTCCAAAGGTTTCTTGGTTATGTGTTGAAGGATGGATACAGCTGGATGTAGGATTTGCTAGTTTTGGGTGAGATATTATGCTTCTCCTATATCCCCAACACCTGATTGCATAACCGGAAAGTTTCAGGAGTTTATAAGTGGGAATTCAAGTAGCTCCTAGGATTTCTTTCCGATAGATGTATGATACGAAATTGGGGTTCGACGTCTAGTGGTCCGCCTATCCACCCTCCGTTTAGGCCCAAAAATTTTCGAAAACGCATTTTTCGAAAAAAATTCTGGCTATCCTATTTTTAGGTGTTTCTGAGTGTTTTGAGACAGGTGCCATTATAGGAAGTTTTTTTTGACCCGTTTCCAGTTTTTGGGTCCGGGCAGTCGAAAAAAAAATTGGTCGAAAAAATTTCGTGCCCATCCTATCAGTTTGACCTAGGAAGAGTTTTGAGACACTCACCATTATAGTGATTTTTCGCAAAAAAAAAAAGCAAAATCAGAGGCACAATTTGTTCCATACCAAGGGAGTTGTGAAAGAACATTCTGTGCGCGTCATCATAGATGGAGGGAGCTGCAACAACTTGGCTAGCATGGAGATGGTGGAGAAGCTTTCTCTCACCACAAGACCACATCCACATCCTTACTACATCCAATGGTTCAACAACAGCGGCAAGGTTAAGGTAACACGTACTGTTCGTGTGCATTTTAGTATCTCTACATATGCTGATTATGTTGATTGTGATGTGGTACCTATGCAAGCATGTTGATAGAGGCGGAGGTGTCCCGTCTTTCGATGAGATGACGGATATCGCTTTGGTGGAAGTCGACTTTGACGATCCGACTACGAACGTGCGAGGACGTCGCGCCTTAGCAATCGCTAAACCAACTCCGAGAGGTTATTGACCACGCCGGAGCACGATCAACCTGACCACGAGGGTCTGTTTCCTGCGAGCAAACGAAGAACAAGCAAGAAACTAAGATTGCAATCTGGATATTGCGAATATAAGATGAAAGCTTTATTGATCAAGGTGGGGTTCTGTGACGCCTTTGTCTGGTCGTTGAACACAAACGAAGTACGCGAAGTTGCAGCTATGGCGAACTTTTAATCTAAACAAAACCCAAAGTCTAAACGATGCCCTAAGGGCTGTATATATGGAGGAAGAGGGGGGAATTTCGTGGCCCTTGGTGGAGGGGTCCGAAATCAACCCTATCTCTTGTTTCCCCACACATACGGACTCTAAAAATAGCCTATACTTATGTATTTCGAAATTACATGGGCCTGGCCCAATAATAAGGTGACGCAGCACCTAAAATAGCCTCGGGACGAAATTTATGAAGTGGCATCTTGTATATTTCGTCCAAGGCTTCATGCACACATTATGGTGGCTTCAAAGTCCTGAAATCATCACTTGTGACTCCGTTCTTGTTCCCCTTGCGCATGCCATCATCTCCATGCTTGTTCTTGCTCCAATGTTCATCCTTCTCCAAGCTAGGCCCTTCATTTGTATGCAAAACAAATGTATCCAATTTAGGCAGCATCATATTCTCATGAACATTAGAATCATTACCAAGAAACGAAAGTACCTGGTAATTTAGTTGGCGTGCACGAACTCTAGTAATTGGTCCAGTATGTATAGCAGCAGGGGCTGTGGGTGTAACAATTGTATTGATGTCCTCATCATCCTCCCCTTCTTGAAATGAAGTCGTCCTCGACGGAAGTTCATCTTCCTCACCCAAATAAGGCTTCAAATCTGCAATGTTAAAAGTGGGACTAACCCCAAAATCTGCAGGCAGCTCAAGTTTATATGCATTATCATTTATTTTCTCTAACACCTTAAAGGGACCATCAGCACTGATGAGGACATCAATACAATTGTTACACCCACAGCCCCTGTTGCTATACATACTGGACCAATTACTAGAGCTCGTGCACGCCAACTAAATTACCAAGTACTTTCATTTCTTGGTAATGATTCTAATGTTCATGAGAATATGATGCTGCCTAAATTGGATACATTTGTTTTTCTTACAAATGAAGGGCCTAGCTTGGAGAAGGATGAACATTGGAGCAAGAACAAGCATGGAGATGATGGCATGCGCAAGGGGAACAAGAACGGAGTTACAAGTGATGATTTCAGGACTTTGAAGCCACCATAATGGGTGCATGAAGCCTTGGACGAAATATACAAGATGCCACTTCATAAATTTCGTCCCGAGGCTATTTTAGGTGCTGCGTCACCTTATTATTGGGCCAGGCCCATGTAATTTCGAAATACATAAGTATAGGCTATTTTTAGAGTCCGTATGTGTGGGGAAACAAGAGATAGGGTTGATTTCGGACTCCTCCACCAAGGGCCACGAAATTCCCCCTCTTCCTCCATATATACAGCCCTTAGGGCATCGTTTAGACTTTGGGTTTTGTTTAGATTAAAAGTTCGCCATAGCTGCAACTTCGCGTACTTCGTTTGTGTTCAACGACCAGACAAAGGCGTCACAGAACCCCACCTTGATCAATAAAGCTTTCATCTTATATTCGCAATATCCAGATTGCAATCTCAGTTTCTTGCTTGTTCGTCGTTTGCTCGCAGGAAACAGACCCTCGTGGTCAGGTTGATCGTGCTCCGGCGTGGTCAATAACCTCTCGGAGTTGGTTTAGCGATTGCTAAGGCGCGACGTCCTCGCACGTTCGTAGTCGGATCGTCAAAGTCGACTTCCACCAAAGCGAAATCCACCATCTCATCGAAAGACGGGACACCTTTGCCTCTATCAAGATGATGAGGACATCAATACAATTGTTACACCCACAGCCCCTGCTGCTATACATACTGGACCAATTACTAGAGCTCGTGCACGCCAACTAAATTACCAGGTACTTTCGTTTCTTGGTAATGATTCTAATGTTCATGAGAATATGATGCTGCCTAAATTGGATACATTTGTTTTGCTTACAAATGAAGGGCCTAGCTTGGAGAAGGATGAACATTGGAGCAAGAACAAGCATGGAGATGATGGCATGCGCAAGGGGAACAAGAACGGAGTTACAAGTGATTATTTCAGGACTTTGAAGCCACCATAATGGGTGCATGAAGCCTTGGACGAAATATACAAGATGCCACTTCATAAATTTTGTCCCGAGGCTATTTTAGGTGCTGCGTCACCTTATTATTGGGCCAGGCCCATGTAATTTCGAAATACATAAGTATAGGCTATTTTTAGAGTCCGTATGTGTGGGGAAACAAGAGATAGGGTTGATTTCGGACTCCTCCACCAAGGGCCACGAAATTCCCCCCTCTTCCTCCATATATACAGCCCTTAGGGCATCGTTTAGACTTTGGGTTTTGTTTAGATTAAAAGTTCGCCATAGCTGCAACTTCGCGTACTTCGTTTGTGTTCAACGACCAGACAAAGGCGTCACAGAACCCCACCTTGATCAATAAAGCTTTCATCTTATATTCGCAATATCCAGATTGCAATCTTAGTTTCTTGCTTGTTCTTCGTTTGCTCGCAGGAAACAGACCCTCGTGGTCAGGTTGATCGTGCTCCGGTGTGGTCAATAACCTCTCGGAGTTGGTTTAGCGATTGCTAAGGCGCGACGTCCTCGCACGTTCGTAGTCGGATCGTCAAAGTCGACATCCACCAAAGCGAAATCCACCATCTAATCGAAAGACGGGACACCTTTGCCTCTATCAAGTGGTATCAGATTTCCAGGTTGCTCGGTGAGATTTTACAGTTTTTCGTAGTTTAGATCGAGTCTGTTCTTCATACCTATAGTCCACGAAAAAGCCACAAAAAAAATTAGGGTTAGTTCATCATATCCGAACCAATCTGAGCCTTGCATAATCTTTTTAGGGTTTTGCTTTGTTGAATTTGCGGTTGCATCGTCGTGTCTAGTTGCTGGTCTTAGAGTCTAGTCTTTTAGAGTTTCGAGTTCTGGTCATAAGTTGTCACGCCGCCGCCGCACCATCATCATCGCCCCTGCCATCTACCACCACCGCACTGAATCCGTATCCATATACCACCACCAATCCGTGTCCATATACCACCACCGATCCATATCCATATACTACCACCGCTACCACCACCGCTGCCATATACCACCACCGCTGCCATATACCACCACCATATATCCACCACCAATCCGAGTTCTTTGCTTATTAGGTTTGTTTTCGGGATCCATCTAGATTCCGATTCGTGTTTCCTTGCCGGAGTAGGTTTCGGAAAAAAAAAAGTCGGGTAGCCACGCTCCGTTTAGGCCCAAAATTTTTCGAAAGCGCATTTTTCGAAAAAATTTCTGGCTATCCTATTTTTAGGTGTTTCTGAGTGTTTTGAGACAGGTGCCATTATAGGAAGTTTTTTTTGACCCGTTTCCAGTTTTTGGGTCCGGGCAGTCGAAAAAAAAAATTGGTCGAAAAAATTTCGTGCCCATCCTGTCAGTTTGAGCTAGGAAGAGTTTTGAGACACTCGCCATTATAGTGATTTTTCGCAAAAAAAAAGCAGCGCAAAAAAAAAAGAACGCAAAAAAAAAGAGCGAAATTTTTTTTTTAGAGTGTGCTTTTGCCTTGTTTACGTGCCGCGCCGTGATTTTGTTAGTGTTCTAGGCTCGCGTCTCTAGCACAGTCTAGCCTAGGACCAGCACAGTACCGTCGTTGAGCGTTTATTCAACTTTGCATCTCTGAATTGATTATTGCTGACCCTTTTTGCTACCATATTATAAGCCTTCCCAGCTCCACATACATCTACGTCGTGCGTTTGACTCTCCCTGGTGATGAGGACATGACTACCTTGGATATGACCAAAAATATTGCATATATGCATATTTGTCAGGTGATTTCTAGTGCAAACTATTCAATAATCTATTTATGTTATCTAGAACAAAAATACTTCACACACTTTTGTGTTTTGTCTAATTGCAGGTGTATGGGACATTTGTACAATCCACATATGAAGATAAGGAAGAAAGAGATGTTTATTTGCTGTCCAAAAAGTTCTCTCACGTCACTTTTGGCCCAAGAGAAGATAGAGTCCAAGTCTCTCACGTTCTGAATTCAGATTCGGACTGCACAGACATACCTGACTCAAAACGCACACAAGTTTTTCATACGGACTCCGAATTGGGTGATTATTTTTTTGTTGGAAACTAGATTTCATGCACTTTCCAACCCAATTGGAATCACCTTCAAATTCGTCCGGAGCGTTGAGTTGTGGACGAAACAATCTGATGCTGCAGCAGAATCCGAGTCAAACTACAAGTCCAAAGGTGTTACATCACCTCCAGTTGGGCCCATGAGCCTTGTACGACCTAGGGTTAGTTTTAGGCTGCCTTGGGACGTCCTCCCACCTCCTTGGCCGCCACCCCTTGCTCCTATATAAGTAGATCCATCTAGTAGCTTTTTCCTTGGGATTTGTTTAGTTAAAAGTTAGCCATTGCAACTTCGTGTACTTCGTTTGTGTCCAACGACCAGACCAAGACCGCTTACGGATCCCCACCATTATCAATACCTCATATATATTTGCGATATTCAGATTGCTTTATCATATTCTTGCTCGTTCTTCGATTGCTTGCAGGAATAGACCTTCGTGGTCAGGCTGACCGTGCTTCCGGCATCGTCAGTAACCTCAGGAGATTGGTTTAGCGATTGCTAAGGCGCAACGTCGTGCACGTTTGTAGTCGGATTGTCAAAGTCGTCTCCACCAAATCGATAGTTATCATCTCATCGAAAGATCGGGACACCCTCGCCTCTATCAATGATTATGACAATAAACAGTGCGTAGCACGTGGTGGAAATTGGTGGATGGGATGGTGGACAGCGGATGGGATAATGATGCAGCGGCTGCGTGACTAATGTGAACAGAACTCGAAACTCTAAAGGAACTAGACACTAAGACCAGCAACTCGACACAGCGATGCAACCGATAATCCAATAATGCAAACAATGAAAAGAAAATTGCAAAGGCTCAGTATGGCTAGGACAAAGGATGAATAGATCTAACTTTTGTCTTGTGGCTTTTTCCTGGACAATAGGTAATAAAATAAATCTAATCTAGGAAAAACTGGAAATTCTCACCGAGCAACCTGAAAACTGATACCACTTGATAGAGGCGAGGGTCCCGATCTTTCGATGAGATGATAACTATCGATTTGGTGGAGACGACTTTGACAATCCGACTACAAACGTGCACAACGTTGCGCCTTAGCAATCGCTAAACCAATCTCCTGAGGTTACTGACGATGCTGGAAGCACGGTCAGCCTGACCACAAAGGTCTATTCCTGCAAGCAATCGAAGAACGAGCAAGAATGTGATAAAGCAATATGAATATTGCAAATATATATGAAGTATTGATAATGGTGGAGATCCGGAAGCGGTCTTGGTCTGGTCGTTGGACACAAACGAAGTACACGAAGTTGCAATGGCTAACTTTTAACTAAACAAATCCCAAGGAAAAGCTACTAGATGGATCTACTTATATAGGAGCAAGGGGTGGCGGCCAAGGAGGTGGGAGGACGTCCCAAGGCAGCCTAAAACTAAATCTAGGTCGTACAAGGCCAATGGGCCCAAGTGGAGGTGATGTAACACCTTTGGACTTGTAGTTTGACCCGGATTCTGCTACAGCATCAGATTGTTTCGTCCACAACTCAACGCTCCGGACGAATTTGAAGGTGATTCCAATTGGGTTGGAAAGTGCACGAAATCTAGTTTCCAACAAAAAAAGAATCACCCAATTCGGAGTCCGTATGAAAAACTTGTGTGCGTTTTGAGTCAGGTATGTCTGTGCAGTCCGAATCTGAATCCAGAACGTGAGAGACTTGGAGTCTATCTTCTCTTGGGCCAAAAGTGACGTGAGAGAACTTTTTGGACAGCAAATAAACAGCTCTTTCTTCCTTATCTTCATATGTGGATTGTACAAATGTCCCATACACCTGCAATTAGACAAAACACAAAAGTGTGTGAAGTATTTTTGTTCTGGATAACATAAATAGATTATTGAATAGTTTGCACTAGAAATCACCTGACAAATATGCATATATGCAATATTTTTGGTCATATCCAAGGTAGTCATGTCCTCATCAGCCACTCTCGGGGGCGATGTGTCACATGGTGGAGGCGATGTAGTCCTGACAACAACGGATGTGGTTGTCATAGTATGCCTAGTAGTTGAAGGAACAATCATATCAACTCTTGGAATGTGCACCGTGCGCTTGTTCTCCTCGTGGCCAACACGTCGTTTTATTTCCTGTTCAGCTTTGCAAGCAAGATGAAACAAATGGTCCATAGGATAACACTCTTCATGAATTAGTATCTCTTGAATATCACGGTTTAATCCTCCCCAAAATCTATCCATGAAATCATCTTCACTTTCTTCTAAAGAGGAATGCAACAAGGTAGTTTGTAAATCATCATAATATTTTGTTACAGTTTCACTACCTTGTTTTAAGTGTTGCAACTTCTTAATCATGTCACGAGTATAATAAGCAGGGACGAAAGTATGTCGCATGGCAAGTTTCAAATCATCCCAAGTAGTAGGTATATAATCAGGGTGTAACCGACAATATTCACTCCACCAAACCAAAGCATATCCACTGAAAGAACCAACCGCAACCTTAACCTTTTTATGTTCATTGAAATTATGGGAAGCAAATATATTTTTTATGTCGAACTCCCATTCAATATATAAAGCAGGTTTAAAACGGCCATTAAATGGTGGTATAGATACATTAACCTGATCATGTGCATTTGGATGTTTGTGCACCTCTCGTGACGGTTGTGGTATTTGCAAAGGTGGTGGCACGTCTCCCGCGATCGACAAAGCCCATGAATTGACTCTGGATCCTGTCATGATTAGTAGAACAAGAAACAAAACCCAAAAATAATGTTCCTATAACTACTAGGATGTGGTGGTAAAACGCTCACAGTAAAGCAAATATCAATGTCTTACAAGTTCTTACCATGCAGCAGGCGGTGATCGGCAACCAGCGGTGTCAAGTAACTCCGAATATTGAGTAAAGCGGTTGCCAGGGGAGCGTACGTATACACGGTGTAGAAATATGTGGAGCTGGGTTGGCTATATATGGTAGCAAAAGATTAGCAATAATCAATTCAAAGATGCAATGTTGAATAAACGCTCAACGACGGTACTGTGCTGGTCCTAGGCTAGACCGGACTAGAGACGCGAGCCTAGAACACTAATGAGGTCACGGCGTAGCACAACTAGCATCAATGAAGGATACTAAGTAGCTCTTGACAGCAAGATATAAGTGAAGATCACAACGGCAGTGAAGATAATGATGAAAAACAACTGCCAAGCAGGATATACAACAACTCTCTCTCCAACTTTCCTCTTGAAAAGTTTGAGACAATTTTCTGATAAATTCTTTCAAAGAATGCTACTAACTCAAGCTTTCCAATGCAAAAAGAATCACTCAATTCCGAGTTGATATGAGGAGTCAAAGATAGGGGTGTCCCGATCTTTCGATGAGATGATAACTATCGATTTGGTGGAGACGACTTTGACGATCCGACTACAAACGTGCACGACGTTGCACCTTAGCAATCGCTAAACCAACTCCGAGAGGTTATTGACCACGCCGGAGCACAATCAACCTGACCACGAAGGTCTATTCCTGCAAGCAATCGAAGAACAAGCAAGAATATGATAAATGCAATCTGAATATTGCGAGTATATATGAAGTATTGATAAAGGTGGGGATCCGTAAGCGGTCTTGGTCTGGTCGTTGGACACAAACGAAGTACACGAAGTTGCAATGGCTAACTTTTAACTAAACAAATCCCAAGGAAAAGCTACTAGATGGATCTACTTATATAGGAGCAAGGGGTGGCGGCCAAGGAGGTGGGAGGACGTCCCAAGGCAGCCTAAAACTAAATCTAGGTCGTACAAGGCCAATGGGCCCAAGTGGAGGTGATGTAACACCTTTGGACTTGTAGTTTGACTCGGATTCTGCTGCAGCATCAGATTGTTTCGTCCACAACTCAACGCTCCGGACGTATTTGAAGGTGATTCCAATTGGGTTGGAAAGTGCACGAAATCTAGTTTCCAACAAAAAAAGAATCACCCAATTCGGAGTCCGTATGAAAAACTTGTGTGCGTTTTGAGTCAGGTATGTCTGTGCAGTCCGAATCTGAATCCAGAACGTGAGAGACTTGGACTCTATCTTCTCTTGGGCCAAAAGTGACGTGAGAGAACTTTTTGGACAGCAAATAAACATCTCTTTCTTCCTTATCTTCATATGTGGATTGTACAAATGTCCCATACACCTGCAATTAGACAAAACACAAAAGTGTGTGAAGTATTTTTGTTCTGGATAACATAAATAGATTATTGAAAAGTTTGCACTAGAAATCACCTGACAAATATGCATATATGCAATATTTTTGGTCATATCCAAGGTAGTCATGTCCTCATCATCCTCCCCTTCTTGAAAATAAAGACGTTCTCGGCGTTGCTTAATCTGAAATGTGGCTAACAAAAGAGACAAGGTGTACATGTTGTATATGTATATGTCATCCATTTTTACTTCCCTTGATTTTTGCATATATGACACATGAATAGATGAGTAACTTGCATAGTTCATAAAATCTAAAGCCAAAAAATTAGCACAAGAAGTAGAAGGCATGAAAATATTGCAACTCAGTTTGCACATATAAGTGAAGCTCTTATTCATTTCAAAAGATTGACAATGTTCATCATTAAACCATCCCAACATTGGTGAATAAACCTTACTTGCATCAAATTTACATGCTACAACATGCTTAAATAAGCAAACATGCAATAAGTCATACAACACAGAATGATCACCAAGATTAGAGGTCATATCAAAATGATTAAACATTGGTTCTTTTGCATCAATAGTTAATTCAATGGGTGCACTCAAAATTGTTGGTATTTCAGTTGTTTGATCACATGGCAAAGTCAAATTATCAATGTAGTCCTCTAAAATAGGTGGTGTGATCAAAGTAGTGGGTAGCTCATCAGATGGTGCATTCAAATTGACAAGGCATTCATCATTCTCATGTAGAGATGGAAGATCAGTACCTTTGTCATTACCTCTTATGATCAACTCAGATGATGTAGCCACTCTCGGGGGCGATGTGTCACATGGTGGAGGTGATATAGTCCTGACAACAACGGATGTGGTTGTCATAGTATGCCTAGTAGTTGAAGGAACAATCATATCAACTCTTGGAATGTGCACCGTGCGCTTGTTCTCCTCGTGGCCAACACGTCGTTTTATTTCCTGTTCAGCTTTGCAAGCAAGATGAAACAAATGGTCCATAGGATAACACTCTTCATGAATTAGTATCTCTTGAATATCACGGTTTAATCCTCCCCAAAATCTATCCATAAAATCATCTTCACTTTCTTCTGAAGAGGAATGCAACAAGGTAGTTTGTAAATCATCATAATATTTTGTTACAGTTTCACTACCTTGTTTTAAGTGTTGCAACTTCTTAATCATGTCACGAGTATAATAAGCAGGGACGAAAGTATGTCGCATGGCAAGTTTCAAATCATCCCAAGTAGTAGGTATATAATCAGAGTGTAACCGACAATATTCACTCCACCAAACCAAAGCATAACCAGTGAAAGAACCAACCGCAACCTTAACCTTTTTATGTTCATCGAAATTATGGGAAGCAAATATATTTTTTATGTCGAACTCCCATTCAATATATAAAGCAGGTTTAAAACGGCCATTAAATGGTGGTATAGATACATTAACCTGATCATGTGCATTTGGATGTTTGTGCACCTCTCGTGACGGTTGTGGTATTTGCAAAGGTGGTGGCACGTCTCCCGCGATCGACAAAGCCCATGAATTGACTCTGGATCCTGTCATGATTAGTAGAACAAGAAACAAAACCCAAAAATAATGTTCCTATAACTACTAGGATGCGGTGGTAAAACGCTCACAGTAAAGCAAATATCAATGTCTTACAAGTTCTTACCATGCAGCAGGCGGTGATCGGCAACCAGCGGTGTCAAGTAACTCCGAATATTGAGTAAAGCGATTGCCAGGGGAGCGTACGTATACACGGTGTAGAAATATGTGGAGCTGGGTTGGCTATATATGGTAGCAAAAGATTAGCAATAATCAATTCAAAGATGCAATGTTGAATAAACGCTCAACGACGGTACTGTGCTGGTCCTAGGCTAGACCGGACTAGAGACGCGAGCCTAGAACACTAATAAGGTCACGGCGTA
Organism: Triticum dicoccoides; assembly: GCF_002162155.2. Lineage (NCBI taxonomy): Eukaryota > Viridiplantae > Streptophyta > Magnoliopsida > Poales > Poaceae > Triticum > Triticum dicoccoides. The sequence goes on along the minus strand of NW_021192457.1, from coordinate 18,823 downwards.
GCACAACTAGCATCAATGAAGGATACTAAGTAGCTCTTGACAGCAAGATATAAGTGAAGATCACAACGACAGTGAAGATAATGATGAAAAACAACTGCCAAGCAGGATATACAACAACTCTCTCTCTAACTTTCCTCTTGAAAAGTTTGAGACAATTTTCTGATAAATTCTTTCAAAGAATGCTACTAACTCAAGCTTTCCAATGCAAAAAGAATCACTCAATTCCGAGTTGATATGAGGAGTCAAAGAATTCCAAAACTGGCCTGAAAAATTGGAACAAGCTGTGTTCACGAACTTCGGAGGGCAAAAAGACCTATTTAGAAGCCGATTTTGAGGTGTCAAATATTGAACTTGCTTCTGCAACTATTTAGATGCGGCTCGTCGCTATCTTCAATTTGAGTACTTACGGAGCCAAAACGGACTTCGTATGAGGAAGATACACCTGTTTTACTGAACAGTGCGCAAAACAGATTTCAATCCGAATTCAGGTACGAGATTGATTCTAGATAGATCCAATTTTTTTTTCTTCTCTCTTTTTTTTCTCACGCTTTTTTTTCTTTTTCTTCTCCTTTTTTTCTCTGACTTTTTTTTTCTCTCATTTTTTTTCTCTCTTTTTTTCTCCCTCTTACCAAAACAAACTAGATCTCAACTATTATTATGACAATGAATGGTGGGTAGCACGTGGTGGAAATTGATGGATGGGTGGTGGACAGTGGAAGGAATAACGATGCAGCGGCGACGTGACTAATGTGATGAGGACATGGCTACCTTGGATATGACCAAAAATATTGCATATATGCATCTTTGTCAGGTGATTTCTATTGCAAACTATTCAATAATGTATTTATGTTATCCAGAACAAAAATACTTCACACACTTTTGTGTTTTGTCTAATTGCAGGTGTATGGGACATTTGTACAATCCACATATGAAGATAAGGAAGAAAGAGATGTTTATTTGCTATCCAAAAAGTTCTCTCACGTCATTTTTGGCCCAAGAGAAGATAGAGTCCAAGTCTCTCACGTTCTGGATTCAGATTCGGACTGCACAGACATACCTGACTCAAAACGCACACAAGTTTTTCATACGGACTCCGAATTGGGTGATTCTTTTTTTTGGAAACTAGATTTCGTGCACTTTCCAACCCAATTGGAATCACCTTCAAATTCGTCCGGAGCGTTGAGTTGTGGACGAAACAATCTGATGCTGCAGCAGAATCCGAGTCAAACTACAAGTCCAAAGGTGTTACATCACCTCCACTTGGGCCCATTCGCCTTGTACGACCTAGATTAGTTTTAGGCTGCCTTGGGACGTCCTCCCACCTCCTAGGCTGCCACCCCTTGCTCCTATATAAGTAGATCCATCTAGTAGCTTTTCCCTTGGGATTTGGTTAGTTAAAAGTTAGCCATTGCAACTTCGTGTACTTCGTTTGTGTCCAACGACCAGACCAAGACCGCTTCCGGATCCCCACCATTATCAATACTTCATATATATTCGCAATATTCAGATTGCTTTATCATATTCTTGCTCGTTCTTCGATTGCTTGCAGGAATAGACCTTCGTGGTCAGGTTGATCGTGCTCCAGCGTGGTCAATAACCTCTCGGAGTTGATTTAGCGATTGCTAAGGCGCAACGTCGTGCACGTTTGTAGTCGGATCGTCAAAGTCGTCTCCACAAAATCGATAGTTATCATCTCATCGAAAGATCGGGACACCCTCGCCTCTATCAACTGGTAAGAATTTGAGTTTTGCTTGACGGATTTGTGACACCCACCACCACCACTTGTTCGTAGTCTGTAGGATCATATTCTTGTGTGTTTCTATTGCTGCTAACCATGCCAGGATCACAAGCCGACGAGATTGACTAGGAGAATTTATCGAACAAGGAGCTTCATGATAAGTTTCAGCAAATGATGACTGAACAGGTGCAAGATGTGCTGAACAATTTTGAAGAGGCCATGGAGAAGATCACTGGCCTTGAGAAGACGTTCGAAACAAAGCTCGATAACAGATTTAATGAATTGCTCGCGCGTCTTCCACCACCACCACCCGCTGCACCTAACGCACCTCTCCAACAACAACAACAACGACTTCCACCAAAGCGATATCCATCATCTCATCGAAAGACGGGACACCTTTGCCTCTATCAAGTGGTATCAGTTTTGAGGTTGCTCGGTGAGAATTTCCAGTTTTTCTAAATTAGATTTATTTTCTTACGTATTGTCCAAGAAAAATCCACAAAAAAGAGTTAGATCTATTCATCCTTTGTCCAAGCCAGTCTGAGCCTTTGCAATTTTCTTTTCATTGCTTGCATAGTTGAATTATCGGTTGCATCGTCGTGTCGAGTTGCTGGTCTTAGTGTTTAGGTCGTTTAGAGTTTCGAGTTCTGTTCACATTAGTCACGTCGCCGCTGCATCGTTATTCCTTCCACTGTCCACCACCCATCCATCAATTTCCACCACGTGCTACCCACCATTCATTGTCATAATAATAGTTGAGATCTAGTTTGTTTTGGTAAGAGCGAGAAAAAAAGAGAGAAAAAAAAGTCAGAGAAAAAAAGGAGAAGAAAAAGAAAAAAAAGCGTGAGAAAAAAAAGAGAGAAGAAAAAAAAATTGGATCTATCTAGAATCAATCTCGTAACTGAATTCGGATTGAAATCTGTTTTGCGCACTGTTCAGTAAAACAGGTGTATCTTCCTCATACGAAGTCCGTTTTGGCTCCGTGAGTACTCAAATTGAAGATAGCGACGAGCCGCATCTAAATAGTTGCAGAAGCTAGTTCAATATTTGACACCTCAAAATCGGCTTCTAAATAGGTCTTTTTGCCCTCCGAAGTTCGTGAACACAGCTTGTTCCAATTTTCAGGCCAGTTTTGGAATTCTTTGACTCCTCATATCAACTCGGAATTGAGTGATTCTTTTTGCATTGGAAAGCTTGAGTTAGTAGCATTCTTTGAAAGAATTTATCAGAAAATTGTCTCAAACTTTTCAAGAGGAAAGTTAGAGAGAGAGTTGTTGTATATCCTGCTTGGCAGTTGTTTTTCATCATTATCTTCACTGTCGTTGTGATCTTCACTTATATCTTGCTGTCAAGAGCTACTTAGTATCCTTCATTGATGCTAGTTGTGCTATGTCGTGACCTTATTAGTGTTCTAGGCTCGCGTCTCTAGTCCGGTCTAGCCTAGGACCAGCACAGTACCGTCGTTGAGCGTTTATTCAACATTGCATCTTTGAATTGATTATTGCTAATCTTTTGCTACCATATATAGCCAACCCAGCTCCACATATTTCTACACCGTGTATACGTACGCTCCCCTGGCAATCGCTTTACTCAATATTCGGAGTTACTTGACACCGCTGGTTGCCGATCACCGCCTGCTGCATGGTAAGAACTTGTAAGACATTGATATTTGCTTTACTGTGAGCGTTTTACCACCACATCCTAGTAGTTATAGGAACATTATTTTTGGGTTTTGTTTCTTGTTCTACTAATCATGACAGGATCCAGAGTCAATTCATGGGCTTTGTCGATCGCGGGAGACGTGCCACCACCTTTGCAAATACCACAACCGTCACGAGAGGTGCACTGATGAGGACATCAATACAATTGTTACACCCACAGCCCCTGCTGCTATACATACTGGACCAATTACTAGAGCTCGTGCACGCCAACTAAATTACCAGGTACTTTCGTTTCTTGGTAATGATTCTAATGTTTATGAGAATATGATGCTGCCTAAATTGGATACATTTGTTTTGCTTACAAATGAAGGGCCTAGCTTGGAGAAGGATGAACATTGGAGCAAGAACAAGCATGGAGATGATGGCATGCGCAAGGGGAACAAGAACGGAGTTACAAGTGATGATTTCAGGACTTTGAAGCCACCATAATGGGTGCATGAAGCCTTGGACGAAATATACAAGATGCCACTTCATAAATTTCGTCCCGAGGCTATTTTAGGTGCTGCGTCACCTTATTATTGGGCCAGGCCCATGTAATTTCGAAATACATAAGTATAGGCTATTTTTAGAGTCCGTATGTGTGGGGAAACAAGAGATAGGGTTGATTTCGGACCCCTCCACCAAGGGCCTCGAAATTCCCCCCTCTTCCTCCATATATACAGCCCTTAGGGCATCATTTAGACTTTGGGTTTTGTTTAGATTAAAAGTTCGCCATAGCTGCAACTTCGCGTACTTCGTTTGTGTTCAACGACCAGACAAAGGCGTCACAGAACCCCACCTTGATCAATAAAGCTTTCATCTTATATTCGCAATATCCAGATTGCAATCTCAGTTTCTTGCTTGTTCTTCGTTTGCTCGCAGGAAACAGACCCTCGTGGTCAGGTTGATCGTGCTCCGGCGTGGTCAATAACCTCTCGGAGTTGGTTTAGCGATTGCTAAGGCGCGACGTCCTCGCACGTTCGTAGTCGGATCGTCAAAGTCGACTTCCACCAAAGCGAAATCCACCATCTCATCGAAAGACGGGACACCTTTGCCTCTATCAAGTGGTATCAGATTTCCAGGTTGCTCGGTGAGATTTTATAGTTTTTCGTAGTTTAGATCGAGTCTGTTCTTCATACCTACAGTCCACGAAAAAGCCACAAAAAAAATTAGGGTTAGTTCATCATATCCGAACCAATCTGAGCCTTTGCATAATCTTTTTAGGGTTTTGCTTTGTTGAATTTGCGGTTGCATCGTCGTGTCTAGTTGCTGGTCTTAGAGTCTAGTCTTTTAGAGTTTCGAGTTCTGGTCATAAGTTGTCACGCCGCCGCCGCACCATCATCATCGCCCCTGCCATCTACCACCACCGCTCCGAATCCGTATCCATATACCACCACCAATCTGTGCCCATATACCACCACCGATCCATATCCATATACTACCACCGCTACCACCACCCCTGCCATATACCACCACCATATATCCACCACCAATCCGAGTTCCTTGCTTATTAGGTTTGTTTTCTGGATCCATCTAGATTCCGATTTGTGTTTTCCTTGCCGGAGTAGGTTTCGGAAAAAAAAAGAGTCGGGTAGCCACGCTCCGTTTAGGCCCAAAATTTTTCGAAAACGCATTTTTCGAAAAAATTTCTGGCTATCCTATTTTTAGGTGTTTCTGAGTGTTTTGAGACAGGTGCCATTATAGGAAGTTTTTTTTGACCCGTTTCCAGTTTTTGGGTCCGGGCAGTCGAAAAAAAAAATTGGTCGAAAAATTTCGTGCCCATCCTGTCAGTTTGAGCTAGGAAGAGTTTTGAGACACTCGCCATTATAGTGATTTTTTGCAAAAAAAAAAGAGCGAAAAAATAAAATTCAGAGTGTGCTTTTCCCTTGTTTACGTGCCGCGCCGTGATTTTGTTGGTGTTCTAGGCTCACGTCTCTAGCACAGTCTAGCCTAGGACCAGCACAGTACCGTCGTTGAGCGTTTATTCAACTTTGCATCTCTGAATTGATTATTGCTGACCCTTTTTGCTACCATAGTATAAGCCTTCCCAGCTCCACATACATCTACGTCGTGCGTTTGACTCTCCCTGGTAATCGCTCTATCCAAGCTTTGAGAGTTTTGACTACAACGGTTGCCGATCACCGCCTGTTGCTGGGTAAGAACTGGTAAGAATTTGAGTTTTGCTTGACGGATTTGTGACACCCACCACCACCACTTGTTCGTAGTCTGTAGGATCATATTCTTGTGTGTTTCTATTGCTGCTAACCATGCCAGGATCACAAGCCGACGAGATTGACTGGGAGAATTTATCGAACAAGGAGCTTCATGATAAGTTTCAGCAAATGATGACTGAACAGGTGCAAGATGTGCTGAACAATTTTGAAGAGGCCATGGAGAAGATCACTGGCCTTGAGAAGACGTTCGAAACAAAGCTCGATAACAGATTTAATGAATTGCTCGCGCGTCTTCTACCACCACCACCCGCTGCACCTAACGCACCTCTCCAACAACAACAACAACGACTACCTCCACGTCGCGAAGCAGACCTCCGCCGAGCAAGCCGTGTTCCTCTTGCGTTTGGCCAAACTGTTGGTGCTGCTGTTGATACTTCTGTGGCTCCTGCTGCTGATGCGGAGGAGGATGATTATGTGGGAGATTATGAGGATGAGGTTGATCAAAATCAACACTACGTGCAGCCACCTGTACCACCACCAGCAGGTCGACCTCAGGTATATATTCGTAATGGTAGGCCTGCACCACCACCTCAGGTACGAGATGATGTCCATATTCCTAAACTGAAATTGAATATTCCACCATTTGAGGGTAGATATGTTCCTGATATATATCTTACTTGGGAGTTAGAAACTGAACAACGATTTACATGTTTACAATATCCTGAGGAGAGACGAGTTGCTGCTGCTGTTTGTGCTTTCACTAGTTTTGCATGTGTATGGTGGTCTGAACATTGTAGATTATATCCTATTTCAACTACTAGGCATACTATGACAACCACATCCGTTGTTGTCAGGACTACATCACCTCCACCATGTGACACATCGCCCCCGAGAGTGGCTACATCATCTGAGTTGATCATACGAGGTAATGACAAAGGTACTGATCTTCCATCTCTACATGAGAATGATGAATGCCTTGTCAATTTGAATGCACCATCTGATGAGCTACCCACTACTTTGATCACACCACCTATTTTAGAGGACTACGTTGATAATTTGACTTTGCCATGTGATCAAACAACTGAAATACCAACAATTTTGAGTGCACCCATTGAATTAACTATTGATGCAAAAGAACCAATGTTTAATCATTTTGATATGACCTCTAATCTTGGTGATGATTCTGTGTTGAATGACTTATTGCATGTTTGCTTATTTAAGCATGTTGTAGCATGTAAATTTGATGCAAGTAAGGTTTATTCACCAATGTTGGGATGGTTTAATGATGAACATTGTCAATCTTTTGAAATGAATAAGAGCTTCACTTATATGTGCAAACTGAGTTGCAATATTTTCATGCCTTCTACTTCTTGTGCTAATTTTTTGGCTTTACATTTTATGAACTATGCAAGTTACTCATCTATTTACGTGTCATCTATGCAAAAATCAAGGGAAGTAAAAATGGATGACATATACATATACAACATGTACACCTTGTCTCTTTTGTTAGCCACATTTCAGATTAAGCAACGTCGAGGACGGCATTATTTTCAAGAAGGGGAGGATGAGGAGGACATGACTACCTTGGATATGACCAAAAATATTGCATATATGCATATTTGTCAGGTGATTTCTATTGCAAACTATTCAATAATGTATTTATGTTATCCAGAACAAAAATACTTCACACACTTTTGTGTTTTGTCTAATTGCAGGTGTATGGGACATTTGTACAATCCACATATGAAGATAAGGAAGAAAGAGATGTTTATTTGCTATCCAAAAAGTTCTCTCACGTCACTTTTGGCCCAAGAGAAGATAGAGTCCAAGTCTCTCACGTTCTGGATTCAGATTCGGACTGCACAGACATACCTGACTCAAAACGCACACAAGTTTTTCATACGGACTCCGAATTGGGTGATTCTTTTTTTGTTGGAAACTAGATTTCGTGCACTTTCCAACCCAATTGGAATCACCTTCAAATTCGTCCGGAGCGTTGAGTTGTGGACGAAACAATCTGATGCTGCAGCAGAATCCGAGTCAAACTACAAGTCCAAAGGTGTTACATCACCTCCACTTGGGCCCATTGGCCTTGTACGACCTAGATTAGTTTTAGGCTGCCTTGGGACATCCTCCCACCTCCTAGGCTGCCACCCCTTGCTCCTATATAAGTAGATCCATCTAGTAGCTTTTCCCTTGGGATTTGGTTAGTTAAAAGTTAGCCATTGCAACTTCGTGTACTTCGTTTGTGTCCAACGACCAGACCAAGACCGCTTCTGGATCCCCACCATTATCAATACTTCATATATATTCGCAATATTCAGATTGCTTTATCATATTCTTGCTCGTTCTTCGATTGCTTGCAGGAATAGACCTTCGTGGTCAGGTTGATCGTGCTCCAGCGTGGTCAATAACCTCTCGGAGTTGGTTTAGCGATTGCTAAGGCGCAACGTCGTGCACGTTTGTAGTCGGATCGTCAAAGTCGTCTTCACGAAATCGATAGTTATCATCTCATCGAAAGATCGGGACACCCTCGCCTCTATCATAATGTGAACAGAACTCGAAACTCTAAACGACCTAGACACTAAGACCAGCAACTCGACACGACGATGCAACCGATAATTCAACTATGCAAGCAATGAAAAGAAAATTGCAAAGGCTCAGACTGGCTTGGACAAAGGATGAATAGACCTAACTCTTTTTTGTGGATTTTTCTTGGACAATAGGTAAGAAAATAAATCTAGTCTAGAAAAACTGGAAATTCTCACCGAGCAACCTGAAAACTGATACCACTTGATAGAGGCGAGGGTGTCCCGATCTTTCGATGAGATGATAACTATCGATTTGGTGGAGATGACTTTGACGATCCGACTACAAACGTGCACGACGTTGCGCCTTAGCAATCGCTAAACCAATCTCCTGATGTTACTGACGATGCCGGAAGCACGGTCAGCCTGACCACGAAGGTCTATTCCTGCAAGCAATCGAAGAACGAGCAAGAATATGATAAAGCAATCTGAATATTGCAAATATATATGAGGTATTGATAATGGTGGGGATCCGGAAGCGGTCTTGGTCTGGTCGTTGGACACAAACGAAGTACACGAAGTTGCAATGGCTAACTTTTAACTAAACAAATCCCAAGGAAAAGCTACTAGATGGATCTACTTATATAGGAGCAAGGGGTGGCGGCCAAGGAGGTGGGAGGACGTCCCAAGGCAGCCTAAAACTAAATCTAGGTCGTACAAGGCCAATGGGCCCAACTGGAGGTGATGTAACACCTTTGGACTTGTAGTTTGACTCGGATTCTGCTGTAGCATCAGATTGTTTCGTCCATAACTCAACGCTCCGGACGAATTTGAAGGTGATTCCAATTGGGTTGGAAAGTGCACGAAATCTAGTTTCCAACAAAAAAAGAATCACCCAATTCGGAGTCCGTATGAAAAACTTGTGTCCGTTTTGAGTCAGGTGTGTCTGTGCAGTCTGAATCTGAATCCAGAACGTGAGAGACTTGGAGTCTATCTTCTCTTGGGCCAAAAGTGACGTGAGAGTACTTTTTGGACAGCAAATAAACATCTCTTTCTTCCTTATCTTCATATGTGGATTGTACAAATGTCCCATACACCTGCAATTAGACAAAACACAAAAGTGTGTGAAGTATTTTTGTTCTGGATAACATAAATAGATTATTGAATAGTTTGCACTAGAAATCACCTAACAAATATGCATATATGCAATATTTTTGGTCATATCCAAGGTAGTCATGTCCTCATCACTGCGTCACCTTATTATTGGGCCAGGCCCATGTAATTTCGAAATACATAAGTATAGGCTATTTTTAGAGTCCGTATGTGTGGGGAAACAAGAGATAGGGTTGATTTCGGACCCCTCCACCAAGGGCCACGAAATTCCCCCCTGTTCCTCCATATATACAGCCCTTAGGGCATGTTTAGACTTTGGGTTTTGTTTAGATTAAAAGTTCGCCATAGCTGCAACTTCGCGTACTTCGTTTGTGTTCAACGACCACACAAAGGCGTCACAGAACCCCACCTTGATCAATAAAGCTTTCATCTTATATTCGCAATATCCAGATTGCAATCTTAGTTTCTTGCTTGTTCTTCGTTTGCTCGCAGGAAACAGACCCTCGTGGTCAGGTTGATCGTGCTCCGGCGTGGTCAATAACCTCTCGGAGTTGGTTTAGCGATTGCTAAGGCGCGACGTCCTCGCACGTTCGTAGTCGGATCGTCAAAGTCGACTGCCACCAAAGCGATATCCATCATCTCATCGAAAGACGGGACACCTTTGCCTCTATCACTTTATACCATGTCATAAAAGCGATGATGCTGTTAATGTTGCTGATTTGTTTCTTTCGTGAAATTATTCGCTTGCATGGTGTGCCAAATACTATTGTTTCAGATCGTGATACTAAATTTCTTAGCCACTTTTGGAGATGTTTATGGGCTAAGTTGGGGACTAAACTGCTTTTTAGTACTACTTGTCACCCCCAAACTGATGGCCAAACTGAAGTAGTCAATAGAACATTGTCTACTATGCTTAGGGCTGTTTTGAAGAGTAATAAGAAAATGTGGGAGGAATGCTTGCCCCATATTGAATTTGCTTATAATCGTTCATTGCATTCTACTACTAAGATGTGCCCTTTTGAAGTTGTGTATGGTTTCCTACCTCGTGCACCTATTGATTTGTTGCCTCTTCCATCTTCGGAGAAGGTTAATTTTGATGATAAACAACGTGCTGAATTGATTTTAAAAATGCATGAGTTAACTAAGGAAAACATTGAGCGTATGAATGCCAAATATAAACTTGCTGGAGATAAGGGTAGAAAACATGTTGTCTTTGCACCTGGAGATCTTGTTTGGTTACATTTGCGAAGGATAGATTTCCTGATTTGCGCAAATCAAAGCTCATGCCACGGGCTGATGGTCCCTTTAAGGTGTTAGAGAAAATAAATGATAATGCATATAAACTTGAGCTGCCTGCAGATTTTGGGGTTAGTCCCACTTTTAACATTGCAGATTTGAAGCCTTATTTGGGTGAGGAAGATGAGCTTCCGTCGAGGACGACTTCATTTCAAGAAGGGGAGGATGATGAGGACATCAATACCATTGTTACACCACAGCCCCTACTGCTACATATACGGGACCAATTACTAGAGCTCGCGCACGCCAATTAAATTATCAGGTACTTTCGTTTCTTGGTAATGATTCTAATGTTCATGAGAATATGATGCTGACTAAATTGGATACATTTGTTTTGCTTACAAATGAAGGGCCTAGCTTGGAGAAGGATGAACATTGGAGCAAGAACAAGCATGGAGATGATGCCATGCGCAAGGGGTACAAGAACGGAGTTACAAGTGATGATTTCAGGACTTTGAAGCCACCATAATGGGTGCATGAAGCCTTGGACGAAATATACAAGATGCCACTTCATAAAGTTCGTCCCGAGGCTATTATAGGTGCTGCGTCACCTTTTTATTGGGCCAGGCCCATGTAATTTCGAAATACATAAGTATAGGCTATTTCTAGAGTCCGTATGTGTGGGGAAACAAGAGATAGGGTTGATTTCGGACCCCTCCACCAAGGGCAACGAAATTCCCCTCTCTTCCTCCGTATATACAGCCCTTAGGGCACCGTTTAGACTTTGGGTTTTGTTTAGATTAAAGTTCGCCATAGCTGCAACTTCGCGTACGTCGTTTGTGTTCAACGACCAGACAAAGGCGTCACAGAACCCCACCTTGATCAATAAAGCTTTCATCTTATATTCACAATATCCAGATTGCAATCTTAGTTTCTTGCTTGTTCTTTGATGAGGACATCAATACAATTGTTACACCCACAGCCCCTGCTGCTATACATACTGGACCAATTACTAGAGCTCGTGCACGCCAACTAAATTACCAGGTACTTTCGTTTCTTGGTAATGATTCTAATGTTCATGAGAATATGATGCTGCCTAAATTGGATACATTTGTTTTGCTTACAAATGAAGGGCCTAGCTTGGAGAAGGATGAACATTGGAGCAAGAACAAGAACGGAGTTACAAGTGATGATTTCAGGACTTTGAAGCCACCATAATGGGTGCATGAAGCCTTGGACGAAATATACAAGATGCCACTTCATAAATTTCGTTCCGAGGCTATTTTAGGTGCTGCGTCACCTTATTATTGGGCCAGGCCCATGTAATTTCGAAATACATAAGTATAGGCTATTTTTAGAGTCCGTATGTGTGGGGAAACAAGAGATAGGGTTGATTTCGGACCCCTCCACCAAGGGCCACGAAATTCCCCCCTCTTCCTCCATATATACAGCCCATAGGGCATCGTTTAGACTTTGGGTTTTGTTTAGATTACAAGTTCGCCATAGCTGCAACTTCGCGTACTTCGTTTGTGTTCAACGACCAGACAAAGGCGTCACAGAACCCCACCTTGATCAATAAAGCTTTCATCTTATATTCGCAATATCCAGATTGCAATCTTAGTTTCTTGCTTGTTCTTCGTTTGCTCGCAGGAAACAGACCCTCGTGGTCAGGTTGATCGTGCTCCGGCGTGGTCAATAACCTCTCGGAGTTGGTTTAGCGATTGCTAAGGCGCGACGTCCTCGCACGTTCGTAGTCGGATCGTCAAAGTCGACTTCCACCAAAACGATATCCATCATCTCATCGAAAGACGGGACACCTCCGCCTCTATCAAGTGGTATCAGATTTCCAGGTTGCTCGGTGAGATTTTACAGTTTTTCGTAGTTTAGATCGAGTCTGTTCTTCATACCTACAGTCCACGAAAAAGCCACAAAAAAAATTAGGGTTAGTTCATCATATCCGAACCAATCTGAGCCTTTGCATAATCTTTTTAGGGTTTTGCTTTGTTAAATTTGCGGTTGCATCGTCGTGTCTAGTTGCTGGTCTTAGAGTCTAGTCTTTTAGAGTTTCGAGTTCTGGTCATAAGTTGTCACGCCGCCGCCGCACCATCATCATCGCCCCTGCCATCTACCACCACCGCTTATCCGCCACCGCTCCGAATCCGTATCCATATATCACCACCAATCCGTGTCCATATACCACCACCGATCCATATCCATATACTACCACCGCTACCACCACCGCTGCCATATACCACCACCAATCCGAGTTCCTTGCTTATTAGGTTTGTTTTCGAGATCCATCTCGATTCCGATTCGTGTTTCCTTGCCGGAGTCGGCTAGCCACGCTCCGTTTAGGCCCAAAATTTTTCGAAAACGCATTTTTCGAAAAATTTTCTGGCTATCCTATTTTTAGGTGTTTCTGAGTGTTTTGAGACAGGTGCCATCATAGGAAGTTTTTTTTGACCCGTTTCCAGATTTTGGGTCGGGGCAGTCAAAAAAAAAAAAATTGGTCGAAAAAATTTCGTGCCCATCCTGTCCGTTTGAGCTAGGAAGAGTTTTGAGACACTCGCCATTATAGTGATTTTTCGCAAAAAAAAAGCAGCGCAAAAAAAAAGAGCGCAAAAAAAAAGAGCGAAAAAAAAATTCAGAGTGTGCTTTTCCCTTGTTTACGTGCCGCGCCGTGATTTTGTTGGTGTTCTAGGCTCGCGTCTCTAGCACAGTCTAGCCTAGGACCAGCACAGTACCGTCGTTGAGCGTTTATTCAACTTTGCATCTCTGAATTGATTATTGCTGACCCTTTTTGCTACCATACTATAAGCCTTCCCAGCTCCACATACATCTACGTCGTGTGTTTGACTCTCCCTGGTAATCGCTCTATCCAAGCTTTGAGAGTTTTTGACTACAATGGTTGCCGATCACCGCCTGCTGCTGGGTAAGAACTGGTAAGAATTTGAGATTTGCTTGACGGATTTGTGATACACCACCACCACTTCTTAGTAGTCTGTAGGATCATATTCTTGTGTGTTTCTATTGCTGCTAACCATGCCAGGATCACAAGCCGACGAGATTGACTGGGAGAATTTATCGAACAAGGAGCTTCATGATAAGTTTCAGCAAATGATGACTGAACAGGTGCAAGATGTGCTGAACAATTTTGAAGAGGCCATGGAGAAGATCACTGGCTTTGAGAAGACGTTCGAAACAAAGCTCGATAACAAGTTTAATGAATTGCTCGTGCGTCTTCCACCACCACCACCCGCTGCAGCTAACGCACCTCTCCAACAACAACAACAACAACGACTACCTCCACGTCGCGAAGCAGACCTCTGCCGAGCAAGCCGTGTTCCTCTTGCGTTTGGCCAAACTGTTGGTGCTGCTGTTGATACTTCTGTGGCTCCTGCTGCTGATGCGGAGGAGGATGATTATGTGGGAGACTATGAGGATGAGGTTGATCAAAATCAACACTACGTGCAGCCACCTGTACCACCACCAGCAGGTCGACCTCAGGTATATATTCGTAATGGTAGGCCTGCACCACCACCTCAGGTACGAGATGATGTCCATATTCCTAAACTGAAATTGAATATTCCACCATTTGAGGGTAGATATGTTCCTGATATATATCTTACTTGGGAGTTAGAAACTGAACAACGATTTACATGTTTACAATATCCTGAGGAGAGACGAGTTGCTGCTGCCGTTTGTGCTTTCACTAGTTTTGCATGTGTATGGTGGTCTGAACATTGTAGATTATATCCTATTCCAACTACTTGGGCTGCTTTGAAAACTGCTATGCGTACGCGTTGGGTTCTGCTGTCACTAACATTTTGCAGGAGTTCGCTGACGTTTTTCCACAAGACGTGCCACCGGGATTACCGCCTATTCGAGGGATTGAGCATCAGATCGACTTAATTCCCGGTGCTTCACTGCCAAACCGTGCACCATACCGTACCAATCCAGAGGAGACGAAGGAGATTATGCGTCAAGTACAAGAGCTTCTCGACAAAGGTTATATACGCGAATCCCTTAGTCCCTGTGCTGTTCCTATTATTCTAGTGCCGAAAAAGGATGGTACATCACGTATGTGTGTTGATTGTAGAGGCATTAATAATATTACTATTCGTTATCGTCATCCTATTCCTAGGCTAGATGATATGCTTGATGAATTGAGTGGCTCTACAATATTCTCCAAAGTTGATTTGCGTAGTGGCTACCATCAAATTCGTATGAAATTGGGAGATGAATGGAAAACAGCATTTAAAACTAAGTTTGGATTATATGAGTGGTTAGTCATGCCTTTTGGGTTAACTAATGCACCTAGTACTTTCATGAGATTAATGAACGAAGTTTTACGTGCTTTCATTGGACGATTTGTGATAGTTTACTTTGATGACATATTGATTTATAGCAGATCTTTGGAAGAACATTTGGAACATTTACGTGCTGTTTTTATTGCTCTACGTGATGCACGTTTGTTTGGTAACCTTGGGAAGTGCACCTTTTGCACCGACCGAGTATCTTTTCTTGGCTATGTTGTTACTCCACAGGGAATTGAAGTTGATAAAGCCAAGATTGAAGCTATTGAGAGTTGGCCGCAGCCCAAAACGGTCACACAAGTGAGGAGTTTTCTTGGCCTCGCTGGATTCTATAGGCGTTTTGTGAGAGATTTCAGCACCATTGCTGCACCTCTCAATGAGCTTACAAAGAAAGATGTGCCTTTTCTTTGGGGTACCGCACAGGAAGAAGCCTTCACGGTATTGAAAGATAAGTTGACACATGCTCCTTTACTCCAACTTCCTGATTTTCATAAGACTTTTGAGCTTGAATGTGATGCTAGTGGAATTGGTTTAGGAGGTGTGTTATTACAAGATGGCAAACCTGTTGCATACTTTTCTGAAAAATTGAGTGGGCCTAGTCTGAATTATTCTACTTATGATAAAGAATTATATTCTCTTGTTCGGACTTTAGAAACATGGCAACATTATTTATGGCCCAAAGAATTTGTTATACATTCTGATCATGAATCTTTGAAACATATTAAAAGTCAAGCTAAACTGAATCGTAGACATGCTAAATGGGTTGAATTCATTGAGACTTTCCCTTATGTCATTAAACACAAGAAGGAAAAAGAAAATGTTATTGCTGATGCATTGTCTCGTCGCTATACTATGCTTTCACAACTTGACTTCAAAATATTTGGTTTGGAGACCATCAAAGATCAATATGTGCATGATGCTGATTTTAAAGATGTAATGCAGAATTGTAAAGAAGGAAGATTGTGGAACAAGTTTGTTGTTAACGATGGATTTGTGTTTCGTGCTAACAAGCTATGCATTCCAGCTAGCTCCGTTCGTCTTTTGTTGTTGCAGGAGGCGCATGGAGGAGGATTAATGGGACACTTTGGCGTCAAGAAGACGGAGGACGTACTTGCTACACATTTCTTTTGGCCAAAGATGAGACGGGATGTTGAGCGTTTTATCGCTCGCTGCACTACATGTCAAAAAGCAAAGTCACGACTCAATCCTCATGGTTTATATATGCCTTTGCCTGTACCTAGTGTTCCTTGGGAGGATATATCTATGGACTTTGTTTTAGGTTTACCTCGAACAAAGAAGGGGAGGGATAGCATATTTGTTGTCGTGGATAGATTCTCGAAAATGGCACACTTTATACCATGTCATAAAAGCGATGATGCTGTTAATGTTGCTGATTTGTTCTTTCGTGAAATTATTCGTTTGCATGGTGTGCCAAATACTATTGTTTCAGATCGTGATACTAAATTTCTTAGCCACTTTTGGAGATGTTTATGGGCTAAGTTGGGGACTAAACTGCTTTTTAGTACTACTTGTCACCCCCAAACTGATGGACAAACTGAAGTAGTCAATAGAACGTTGTCTACTATGCTTAGGGCTGTTTTGAAGAATAATAAGAAAATGTGGGAGGAATGCTTGCCTCATATTGAATTTGCTTATAATCGTTCATTGCATTCTACTACTAAGATGTGCCCTTTTGAAGTTGTGATAGAGGCAAAGGTGTCCCGTCTTTCGATGAGATGGTGGATTTCGCTTTGGTGGAAGTCGACTTTGACGATCCGACTACGAACGTGCGAGGACGTCGCGCCTTAGCAATCGCTAAACCAACTCCGAGAGGTTATTGACCACGCCGGAGCACAATCAACCTGACCACGAGGGTCTGTTTCCTGCGAGCAAACGAAGAACAAGCAAGAAACTAAGATTGCAATCTGGATATTGCGAATATAAGATGAAAGCTTTATTGATCAAGGTGGGGTTCTGTGACGCCTTTGTCTGGTCGTTGAACACAAACGAAGTACGCGAAGTTGCAGCTATGGCGAACTTTTAATCTAAACAAAACCCAAAGTCTAAACGATGCCCTAAGGGCTGTATATATGGAGGAAGAGGGGGGGAATTTCGTGGCCCTTGGTGGAGGGGTCCGAAATCAACCCTATCTCTTGTTTCCCCACACATACGGACTCTAAAAATAGCCTATACTTATGTATTTCGAAATTACATGGGCCTGGCCCAATAGTAAGGTGACGCAGCACCTAAAATAGCCTCGGGACGAAATTTATGAAGTGGCATCTTGTATATTTCGTCCAAGGCTTCATGCACCCATTATGGTGGCTTCAAAGTCCTGAAATCATCACTTGTAACTCCGTTCTTGTTTCCCTTGCGCATGCCATCATCTCCATGCTTGTTCTTGCTCCAATGTTCATCCTTCTCCAAGCTAGGCCCTTCATTTGTAAGCAAAACAAATGTATCCAATTTAGGCAGCATCATATTCTCATGAACATTAGAATCATTACCAAGAAACGAAAGTACCTGGTAATTTAGTTGGCGTGCACGAGCTCTAGTAATTGGTCCAGTATGTATAGCAGCAGGGGCTGTGGGTGTAACAATTGTATTGATGTCCTCATCACGCTGCTACTACTGTTGGTGCTTCTTTGGCTCCTGCTACTGCTGCTGCTGGTACCCAGGAGGATGATGAGTATGCGGGCGATTATGAGGATGAGGTTGATCAAAATCAGATCTACGAGCAGCCACCAGCACAACCACCAGCAGGTCGACCTCAGGTATATATTCGTAATGGTAGGCCTGCACCACCACCTCAGGTACGAGATGATGTCCACATTCCTAAACTGAAATTGAATATTCCACCATTTGAGGGTAGATATGTTCCTGATATATATCTTACTTGGGAGTTAGAAACTGAACAACGATTTACATGTTTACAATATCCTGAGGAGAGACGAGTTGCTGCTGCTGTTTGTGCTTTCACTAGTTTTGCATGTGTATGGTGGTCTGAACATTGTAGATTATATCCTATTCCAACTACTTGGGCTGCTTTGAAAACTGCTATGCGTATGCGTTGGGTTCCACCATATTATCAACGTGAATTGCTTCAAAAATTGCAGCGTTTAAGACAAGGAAAAAATTCTGTAGAAGAATATTATCAGGAATTACAAACTGGCATGATTAGATGTGGTATTGTTGAGGAGAATGAAGCTATGCTTGCACGTTTTCTGGGTGGATTAAATAGAGAGATTCAGACCATTCTAGACTATAAGGAGTATACTGATATCACTCGTTTATTCCATCTTGCTTGTAAAGCTGAACGTGAAGTGCATGATCGACAAGCATTGGGGCGAACTAACTTTTCTGCAGGCCGACCTTCATCATGGACACCACGTGCATCTTCTACTTCAACTGCACCAGCACCTCCATCAGGTGCCACCTCCAGCCGTGATACAAGAAAACAGGCACAACCACCATTATCTGCCAAGAGCGCACCTGCGGGGCCTACACAGCGTTCTTCTTCTTCCGTAGCATCAACAGGGCACACAAGTGATATTATTTGTCGTCGTTGTAAGGGAGGAGGTCATTATGCGAGAGAATGCAAATCTCCGCGTGTGATGATTGCTACCGCGGATGGTGGATATGAGTCCGCTAGTGACTATGATGAGGAGACTTTGGCTCTTATTACACGTGAAGAACATGGTGGAGATGATTCTGATAATGAGACGCAATACATGGCTCCTGAAGACGCTGACAGGTATGAATGTTTAGTTGCTCAACGTGTTTTGAGTGTGCAGATCACACAAGCTGAGCAAAATCAGAGGCACAATTTGTTCCATACCAAGGGAGTTGTGAAGGAACGTTCTGTGCGCGTCATCATAGACGGAGGTAGCTGCAACAACTTGGCTAGCATGGAGATGGTCGAGAAGCTTTCTCTCACCACAAGACCACATCCACATCCTTACTACATCCAATGGTTCAACAACAGCGGCAAGGTTAAGGTAACACGTACTGTTCGTGT
>NW_021192456.1:0-2986 GCF_002162155.2 Triticum dicoccoides | reverse complement strand
AGTAGTGGGCCGTCCGACTTTGTAGCGCTGTGCTGCGCGTATAAGTTTGCTTAGTTCTGTGTGTAGTGCTCGCTCTAGAGTTCGCTTGCTCCATTTTCTCCCTTTTTCCTTTTTCCTTCGTTTTCTTTTGTTTTCTCTTTGTTTTTTTTTGTTTCTTCACCGGTTTCAATTTTTCCTTTTCTTCTTCTATCAGGCTTAGTTTTTTTTTTCATGTTTTTTTTGTTTCTTCTTCTTCATACTTTGGTTTTCTTTGTTTCTTCATGAGTTTTCTTCATTTTTTGGTTTCTTCACTTTTACTTTTGTTTATTTGTTCGTTTTTGATTGTTTTTTTCAATACATGTATACTTTTTTTCATACAGGTTGTAAATTTTTCATCTATATTTCAAATAATTCTTTTGTACCCGTTTAACATTTTTCAAATACATATTTAACATCTTTTTATGAAAACATGCTTTGATTTTTTTCCAAATACGACATAAATAGTTTTTTAAATACATGTTGAATGAATGATAAAAACATTTTCTTGCACTATGTTAACATTTTATTACATTGTATAAACATTTTATGAAAATGGCATGAACACATTTGTGAAACTTGTGAAGATTTTTACAAATGTGAATTACATTTTTTGAATATATAAAACATTTTATTGAATTACATGAATACTTTTTAGATTGTATAACCCTTTTTCAAATATCAAATACATTTGTATTGAAATGTGAGACATTTTATATTTATCACATTTTTCGTACAAAGTTTAACATTTTTCATACATATGTGTGACATTTTACGTACACATCATTAACATTTTCGGTATACATGATTAACATTTCTTTACTTTTTACATTCACATTTATACATTTTTTGTATATGACAAATACATTTTTCTATACATGGTTAACATTTTTTCAAATGCAAGATTAACATTTTTCAGGTCCACATTGCGCAAACATTTTTTTGAAAAATGTCTCGTACACATTTTTGTAGCTTGGGAACATTTTTTACCCACGCAGTTGCTCTGCACGAGGTTGCCACCCACGGTAGCTACACCTTTTATCCACGCCGTTTAGTGTTGCATCAAGATCTCTATTTCATAATTGAAACTTTTTTCATCACGATGTATATCTTTTTTACTTATGAAAGTGGGAGTTCCAATTCTTTTAAAGCCATCAAAATTAGTGTACACAGATCAACCGACACTCTACGATCTAACCCATCTAATTAAATCTAGGAGTTGGCGTTGCTTTCATGGTCTGCCATCCGATATGAAGGATCATATTTGTTGTTCTGCCATAGTCCACGCACGTCCCGCCCCAATCATGTAGTCATGACCTTCCTTATATAGTCCTCCCCTAATTAATAGCATATCCAATACTCATGGTAGCGCCAACTGATAAATTATATCCTACCTAATGTCAAGATGTAATTCACATCTTAAGAAATATTAGTGTTAAACGCAATTAATCTATTTCCTAATATTAACATACATTGCAGGTACACGACTATTGTTTTAATATATTGCCTAATATTAACGTGCATTTCACGTACACAACTATTAGTCCATTTGAATGCAGAACAACAGATCAGATGAAAAAAGATTTTGAAAAAACCTGTATTTTTCTGTATGATATATAAACTTCAAATTGTAGAGCTTGATTGTAAGCATGGCAGTTTAGATATTTACCGTGTATCAAGAAACTAGCATTTTCTGTAAAACATTGTATTTCTTGTGTTTCGTCGAACTGTAAAGTTTCAAGTTTACAAGTTTTGTCGTTCTGGAGAAAAAAAGGCGAAATGCTTCGCACGAATCTTCAAATATGGCGAGCGGTGCGTTACCACCTTCCCCATAGCAAGCACACCGCATACAAACATGGCGAGCGGTGCGTTACCACCTTCCCCCACTCGACTCCAAGTCAAAGCTCGCTAGCCTCCGTTTCTTTCTCGCCGGGATATTCATTCCATCTACCCTCCTCTCGCTAGCCTCCGTTTCTTTCTCGCCGGGATCTCCATTCCCTCCTCCTCTCGCTAGCCTCCATTTCTTTCTCGCCGGGACCTCCATTCCCTCTACCCTCCTCTCGCTAGCCTCCCCCCTCTCGCTAGCCTCCCATTCTCTCGCTAGCCCGATCGAAGCCCTAGACCTACACAGCTAGCGGCCATGGAGAATGACCAGCCTCTCGGCGGCGACGAGCCTAACCCGCCTCCACCACCACCCCAATTAATGTGCAATGCAACATATGTTGCTTAATATTAACATGCGTTAATTCACATACATGATTACTGGTCAATTTGATGGGTCGCAGTTAAACAACATATCGGACAAGATCATGCAATTTTTTTTATCATTTTAGAGAAAAAAAAAAGCGAAATGGCTCGCACGGAACATAAAATACTAAAACGGACGACGTCGTGTAAAAAAAAAGGATTGCTTAGCGAGCGGTGCGACGTCGGTCAGATAGAGGCACGAAACCAACGGGATATATTTGCGAAGACGAGAGAAACTGGTAATCAAGCGCTGTGTCTGTGTGCGTGTTAGCCTGGCGAGGGGCCCGCGCGCGCATTCCATCGGGCACACCGCCTACATATATACCCCAGGAACACGCCGTGGATACCAGTACACCACCCACAAGCCGCCGATCGCCAAGGATCCCTTCGCCACTCGACTCAAAGTCGAAACTCGCGTTTCGGCCGTTTCATTCTCGCCGAGATCGCCATTCCTTCTACCCTGAAGAAAGAACTCAATTCCTCCCCTCCTCTCGCTAGCCTTCCCTCCTCTCTCGGTAGCCTGAAGCCCTCCCCTCCTCCCGTCGGCCATGGAGAATGACCAGCACCCCGACGGTGAGCAGTCTAACCCGCCGCCACCACCCCATCAGCTTCCGGACGATATGCTCCGAAATATCTTCCATCGCCTCCCGTCAGATCCCAGCGCCCTCGCTGTCGTCTCCTCCGCCTACAATGCCTGGCGGTGCGTCGTCCACGACGAGGAGAA
>NW_021192455.1:0-1051 GCF_002162155.2 Triticum dicoccoides | reverse complement strand
AGACCTCCGACAATTTTCTTAGCCTACAAACTAAGGGAGAAAAGCTCAATTGTTGAGCTTGTGCTCAGATTGTCTGAGTGCAACAATCACTTGAATCGAGTGGGAGTTGATCTTCCAAATGAGATAGTGATGTTTCTCCAAAGTCATTGCCACCAAGCTGCTAGAGCTTCGTGATGAACTATAACATATCAGGGATAGATAAGATGATCCTTGAGGTATTCACGATGTTTGACACCGCGAAAGTAGAAATCAAGAAGGAGCATCAATTGTTGATGGTTGGTGAAACCACTAGTTTCAAGAAGGGCAAGGGAACAAAGGGATACTTCATGAAACGGCAATTCAGCTGCTGCTCAAGTGAAGAAACCCAAGGTTGAACCCAAACCCGAGACTAAGTGCTTCTGTAATAAGGGGAACAACCACTGGAGCAGCATTACCCTAGATACTTGGTAGATGAGAAGGCTGGCAAGGTCGATAGAAGTATATTGGATATACATTATGTTAATGTGTACTTTATACTCCTAGTAGCACCAGGGTATTAGATACCGGTTCGGTTGCTAAGTATTAGTAACTCGAAATAAAAGCTATGGAATAAAAGGAGACTGGCTAAAGGTGAGCTGGCGATATGTGCTGGAAGTGTTTCCAAGTTTGATGTGATCAAACATCGCACGCTCCCTCTACCACCGAGATTGGTGTTTGCGTTGAGCATAGACATGATTGGATTATGTCTATCGCAATACGGTTATTCATTTAAAGAGAATAATGGTTACTCTATTTATTTGAATAATACCTTCAATGGTCTTGCACCTAAAGGAATGGTTTATTGAATCTCGATCGTAGTGATACACATGTTCATGCCAAAAGATAGTAATGATAGTACCACCTACTTGTGGCACTGCTGTGTAAGTCATATTGGTATAAAACGCATGAAGAAGCTCCATGTTGATGGATCTTTGGACTCACTCGTTTTTGAAAAGTTTGAGACATGCGAACCATGTCTATTGGTATATATGCATGAAGAAACTCCATGCAAATGGACCGTTTGAACTCACTT
>NW_021192454.1:0-1612 GCF_002162155.2 Triticum dicoccoides | reverse complement strand
CATCGAACGTGTCGGTCATCAGCGAGTGAATCCAGGCTGTAGCACTGGGCTAGCAGGACTCCGGTGAACCGGGCTGTAGCGGGCTAACAGGACTCCGGTATTCATCGCGTGACATTTCCCCGAAGGGACAGACACAGGAACGAAGAAGGACACATGCCGGCCAGCCTAAGTGTCCCGGAGCAGTAGCAAGCTACCATGGCTCAGTGGAAACACTAGGAGACATTTCCCGGTAAGAGAGGCTACTAAGGATAAACAACTAGATAGTCAGATCCCACACATACCAAGCATTTCAACAACATACACACAATATGCTCGATATGTGCAGATACAACATGGCATCACAACATGACTCTACAACTCAAGTAATTATTCAATAGGCTCCGAGGAGCGAGATATTACAAACAGGGGTCTCACGACCCAACATTCAGAGCATACAAGTCAAAGCACAAGCGGAAGCTATCATGTCTGAGTACAGACATCTAGAAATGAAAAAGGCTGAGAGGCCTGACTATCTACCAGATCCTGCCGGGGCACAAGATCGTAGCTGAGGTAACAAGCTAAACGTCGAAGTCCAAGCGGAACTACTAGTGAGACTGAAGTCTCTCTGCAAAAACATAAAATAGGCAAACGTGAGTACAAATGTACCCAGCAAGACTTACATCAGATCTATCTACACATGCATCATTATCAACAAAGGGGATGGTGGAGTTTGACTGCAGCAGGCCAGCTTAGACTCGGTGGCTATCCTGAACTACGACTGCAAGTAACTCTTTTGAGGTGGCGCACACGAGTCCACATATTCACCATATCAATACACCACTATGGATCCGCTCCCGTCCCCCTACGAGAACGCCATCCATAGCACTCACGCTTATCTTGCGTATTTTAGAGTATCCACTTTCACTTGTCTATGAACTGATATAAGGGGTCCGCGTTTCCATATCCGAGGAATCCGGCTATTCGAATAGATGATGATAACCCTGCAGGGGTGTACTTCTTCACACACGCTCTCGCCACTTACCGCCCTGTACACGTCATGTACCTCGGCAACCTTCAAGCGGAAGCCGGGCGAGGGAGTCGGCCACGACCTGACTAACCGAACAAGTCTCTAGTCCAGGTTTATCGCCTATTCAGGTTCCATCCGCAAGGAGATCCGGCCGGGGTGTCGCTTACGGCCCCAAAGGATGTGTGCAGGGTTCCCAAGCCCACCAACCGGGTGCCACTTGGTACACCGGGCCACTGTGCCTAGTCTGTCCCAAGCCCACCTGTACCGGGTGCCACTTGGTAGACTACTAACACTACCTACAAACACCAGAAACTAGTTGCAACTCCTGGACAGAGATCATGTTGATTAATAAGTCGAGAGGGGCACTTAAGCATTCCAATGTGTGGTAGTAGCTGGTCATGGATCACAAACACAGAACTCAGTTCCTGAGGACGGCTGCAATGAGACAACCCACCATGTACTCCTACATGGCCTCTCACCGCTACCTTTACCAAATCGTGTTCACACACTTAGCTCACACACATTGGGACATGTTCACACGCCTCTGATTCATCCCCGATGAATCAGACCTGACTCAACTCTAAGCAATAGCAGGCATGACAACAA
>NW_021192453.1:0-1814 GCF_002162155.2 Triticum dicoccoides | reverse complement strand
GGTATTCCGGTTGCATCAACACGAGGGCCGAGGAATGACTAATGATGGTGAGAAGTATCACTGTACCAAGAGTTCATAGGATGGCGTGCAATTCCTATAACAATCTCGATATAGAATAAGGTAATACTCTAAGGTAGAACAGAACCAAAAGCTGGATTGGCATTTGATCTGCGGAATACAACTACTTTGACCCAATCCTAGATATGGATGAGGTACTGGAGTTTGTTTCTCCTAGTCATTCCGCGATAGAATGGCTTGACGGACCACAAAAGTAATAGGCATCGATAAACGAACGCACGCATACTCTTGACTATCAATTGATAGACGAGGGTCAGAATGCAACTAAAGAGAACAACTCAAAGGAACATATAACTTTCTGAGTTGTGGATGCATAGATTAGTATGTCGAACCAAGTTCAACATATTTCTTCCGGATAACCCATGCAGAAAGGTAGAACTGGCAGAGTCACGATTTATGAATGGAGAACTCCTCAAGAGTACTCTAATTGTGATTTTTTTTTGATCCAATAAACATCTGCCATAAGTAGCTCATGGTATTTGGAAGAAGAAGATACCACGGACTTCGAGGACTATCGCAAAGGTTACTAATATCCTAAAGGCACTAGCAATTACTATCAACATGAAGTAGGTAGAGTGAATCTCGGGTTCAAGAACCCAGGGACAGAATACCTATTACTAAGTAGCATCACAGGATGCTTTCGAGAATAAAAGCCAGAATCATCACACTGGAAACACAAATCATGGCTAAATTACTAGATGATCCCCTGAGACACCTAGGGTCATAATAATTATTCCAACATAAAGGTCGAGGCAGTAGAATACCTCAACTCAACAATTAGTGTGATTGAGCTGGCATAAAGGAGCATCGAAACCAGAGGGAAAGGATTTTGCAAATGCATCAGACTATTTAGAAATCTGGAATGACTCGGACAGCATAACGGCTATAATTGCTCAAAAAGATTTGAGTCAATCACAAAAATGGTGGCATAACCACTCAGAAGCACAATATCAAGGTTCCGAGATCAACAATTAACATACGGAGGTAGTAGGAACTGAACTCAAGCTTAAATCCAACAATCTTATAAGTCTACGGATTAGTAACACGTGATCCTGATGGGAAGAAGAGATAGCCTAGTTCTTAATCCCCGTAGAAGAGAAGATGATGACTCAGATCAGAAGGCCATGAGGTATAAGGAGTAAAAAGAGCCTTATGTTCCATCCCACAATCAAATCCCTTATATAACTAAAGAATTTCTAGACTCAACTTCGACCAGTTTGGCTTGGTAATCCTACAGGCAGTCAAGCTCTGATACCAACGCTGTCAGGACCCCGACTCAATGCCACATCGATCTAGCATGTAACACCTCATATCACTTTGCGGCCTCACGCGTGGTATTCCCACGGGTGTCGCCTTACCTTTGCCCGGGACCGTTTGCGCCTTTTGGCACACGTATATGACAGTGTCGCTAGCATCCATATGATAAGGAGCCCGGGCTGACATGGCTAGTCGTAAACCCAAAGTGGCACAGACTTACAGGGACAGGCATCCATGACCCAGCATCGAACGTGTCGGTCATCAGCGAGTGAATCCAGGCTGTAGCACTGGGCTAGCAGGACTCCGGTGAACCGGGCTGTAGCGGGCTAACAGGACTCCGGTATTCATCGCGTGACATTTCCCCGAAGGGACAGACACAGGAACGAAGAAGGACACATGCCGGCCAGCCTAAGTGTTCCGGAGCAGTAGCAAGCTACCATGGCTCGGTGGAAACACTAGGAGACATTTCCCCGTAAGAG
>NW_021192452.1:0-1071 GCF_002162155.2 Triticum dicoccoides | reverse complement strand
TCTAGATGGGATCTATAGGGGCCGGCCCCCTCTCACCTTCACCCTATAAATAGAGGGAGGGTGGGAGGGCTGCAACACACTTCCCCTGGCACAGCCCCTCCCTCCTCCAACACTTCCTACTCCTCCGTAGAGCTTGGCGATGCCCTGCAAAAAATCCACAAGCTCCACCACCACGCCGTCGTGCTGCCGGAGCTCTCCCTCAACTTCTCCTCTCCCCTTGCTGGATCAAGAAGGAGGAGACGTCCCAGGGCTACTACTATCAACTTAGTAGCAGCATGGGTTTATAACCCGCGCTACTAGTACGGCTGGTCCCAGGAGGCACGGTGGAAAACACCTAGTAGTAGCGAGGGGTAAAAACCCGCGCTACTAGTAAGTAGCAGTAGCGAGGGGTATAAACCTGCGCTACTAGTAAGTGTCTACCTATAAGATTTTCCCTAGTAGTGCGGTAACAAGATTGAACGAAGTATTGGGATACCGACGATCGAATCTCGGGCAAGTAACATACCGATGGACAAAGGGAATTGAATACGGGATTGATTGAATCCCCGACATCGTGGTTCATCCGATGATATCATCATGGAACATGTGGGATCCAACACGGCTATCCAGATCCCGCTGTTGGTTATTGGCCGGAGAGCTGTCTTGGTCATGACTGCATGATTCCCGAACCCGTAGGGTCTACACACTTAAGGTTCGGTGATGCTAGAGTTGTTATGGGAAATAGTATGTGGTGACTGAAGGTTGTTCGGAGTCCTGGATTAGATCCCGGACATCACGAGGAGTTCCGGAATGGTCCGGAGGTGAAGATTTATATATGGGAAGTCCAGTTTCAGTCACCGGAATAGTTTCAGGGGTTATCAGTATTGTATTGGGACCACTGAAAGGTGTCCGGATGTCCACCGGGTGGGGCCACCTGCCCCGGGGGACTTAATGGGCTGAATATGGAGGGAACCTGCCCCCTAGTGGGCTGGTGCGCCCCCAAGGGCCCAAGGAGACTAGGGTTTGGCAACCCTAGGGGAGGGGGTGCCTCCACCTTGCTTGGGGGGCAAGTCTCCCCCTCCTGGCCGTCCC
>NW_021192451.1:0-1626 GCF_002162155.2 Triticum dicoccoides | reverse complement strand
AGCTAGTTGGTTAAGCTAAACAACAACTTGGAGAGTTGGAAGATAAAAGCTTGTCTGACTTAGTTAATGTTAAGGGATATCTTTTGTGCGTGTGTGTGTGTTGAAGAAAGATCATATCTCCATTGATTGGTCTTCGTGATCAGTTGTTGGATCTATTGCCTTGTCAATACTTTGACTTGAGTATGGGCTATCGTTAAGTCAAATCAGAACCAACGATTTTCATAATGTTGTCTTACGCGTGGTTGATCCCTCGAGCATACACCATTATATCTTTTGGTCTGACCATTGCTATCACCGTGTTCACATGATGGTGGAAGACCAGTAATATGGAAAATTCTGATGAGTTTTTGTTGAGCCCATCAGCAGCATTTTTGTCTCCCCCATGATTCATGTTGAACATCAACCTAGTGTTGAGAACCTTGTAAGCAATGCCTTCGTGTTCCGTTCATGAAGGTTATGCTTGGATGAAAGAAGTGACTTTCTCCAAGTTCACGTGCATTAGGTGTAAGTTGCCGCCATGAATTTGAGAAAAGTTTGTTTTGTTTCCCTTGGAATCATCCCAAATCGCTCATGCATACATATGAAGTATCCCAAACCTTTTTTTTTGAATTTTTTTGCATCTAGATCTTGAAAGCCCCGTAACTTTTTTTGTGTTAGATTTTTGGGGATTTTGAAAATGTTTAACGAGGTTCCCCCAGTTAAATTCGGATGTAACTTTTCGAGTAGATGATTTTTCATATATAAAACTTTTTAATCCGAGTTCGTATGCAAAAGTTATGCCCATTTTACAAATTTCCAGAGATATTTTGCAAATAAAGTCGAAATTTATATTTGTAAATTTTCCCAACGAATAGACCACATATGACATGGCAAACTTATTTTCTTTTATTTTTTTGACATTTTATCATTTTTTTTATTTTTTTTAAAGTGAAAAGGCGGTCCACAGGGAGGGGGTTCTTGTAAGCCACCCTTTCTCCATGAATCTGTGTCGGATTCCCTGATCTAGTTGGTTAAGCTAAACAACAACTTGGAGAGTTGGAAGATAAAAGCTTTTCTGACTTAGTTCATGTTAAGGGATATCTTTTGTGCGTGTGTGTGTGTTGAAGAAAGATGATATCTCCATTGATTGGTCTTCGTGATCAGTTGTTGGATCTATTGCCTTGTCAAGACTTTGAATTGAGTATGGGCTATCATCAAGTCAAATCAGAACCAACGATTTTCGTAATGTTGTCTTACTCGTGGTTGATCCCTCAAGCATACACCATTACATCTTTTGGTCTGACCATTGCTATCACCGTGTTCACATGATGGTGGAAGTCCAGTAATATGGAAAATTCTGATGAGTTGTTGTTGAGCCCATCAGCAGCATTTTTGTCTCCCCCATGATTCATGTTGAACATCAACCTAGTGTTGAAAACCTTGTAAGCAATGCCTTCGTGTTCTGTTCATGAAGCTTATGCTTGGATGAAAGAAGTGACTTTCTCCATGTTCACGTGCATTAGGTGTAAGTTGCCGCCATGAATTTGAGAAAGGTTTGTTTTGTTTCCCTTGGAATCATCCCAAATCGGTCATGCATACGTATGAAGTATCCCAAACCTTTTTTTTGAATTTTTTTGCATCTAGATC
>NW_021192450.1:0-550 GCF_002162155.2 Triticum dicoccoides | reverse complement strand
TGATCGTCTTGGCGTCCGTCGTCGCTACCGCGACGATGTCCGCCTCGACTCGCGTTACGCTAAGACAGGGCGGCAGTGGTGTCACGTGCTCGCCTCGGCGTCCGTCGTCGCTACCGCGACGATGTCCGCCTCGACTCGCGTTACGCTAAGACAGGGTGGCAATGGTGTCATGTGCTCGTCTCGGCGTCCGTCGTCGCTACCGCGATGACGTCCGCCCTGACTCGCGTTACGCTAAGACAGGGTGGGAATGGTGTCACGTGCTTGTCTCGGCGTCCGTCGTCGCTACCGCGATGATGTCCGCCTCGACTCGCGTTACGCTAAGACAGGGTGGGAATGGTGTCACGTGCTCGTCTCGGCGTCCGTCGTCGCTACCGCGACGATGTCCGCCTCGACTTGCCTTACGCTAAGACAGGGTGGGAATGGTGTCACGTGCTCGTCTCGGCGTCCATCGTCGCTACCGCGACAACGTCCGCCTCGACTCGCGTTACGCTAAGACAGGGTGGCACTGGTGTCACGTGCTCCTCTCGGCGTCCGTCGTCGCTACCGCGAC
>NW_021192449.1:0-575 GCF_002162155.2 Triticum dicoccoides | reverse complement strand
TGGAGGAGAGGGTGGAGATCGTGGGGAGTGGGGGGTGAAGTGGGGAATGGGGATCGGGTAGCTAGGGTTCGGTCGATGGGGGGTATGTGTAGGCCGAGGTGGGCCGGCCTGGCGGGGAGATGGCCCAGTTGGGCCGGTGGCTTGCTGGGCCAGAGCCCAGTGGGAGGGGGGGTTCTCCCTTTTTTTTTTGTTAGTTTGTTTTTCTATTTTATTTCTTTTCTTCTTTTCTATTTTATTAAATTTCGATGTTTATGAAAAACCCAAGTTGCACCTAAAATATTTCTAATACTTATGCCACTACCGCAATTAACTTGGCACCTAATATAAAATCATTTGAAATTGTTTATTATTTTATAATCATTTAACTAATTGTTTTGCTACTATTATATTCATTTTGAGTACTTACATATTTTATACAAGTGTGGTTTCTCCACCATAATTACCTACGCATTATTTGGCACAACCAGAACATTTTAGTTTTATTATTTGAAAACTTTTATTGTTTGCCTATTTTTGAATTTGAATTTGAATCGGTTTCGAACTAACTCGAGATTAGCAACTATAAACGAGGTGAC
>NW_021192448.1:0-1927 GCF_002162155.2 Triticum dicoccoides | reverse complement strand
TTGCGAGGCCTGCTGGCCCAGCACCAACAATCAACACTGTAACACCCTCCATTTCAAAGAGAAGACTTGACAAAGTTGTGGGATAAGTTCGGTGGTAGTCCAGTGTTTGTGTGTTTGCTCGATGAACTTTGGATGACATGCTCGTGTATGGGGGCATATATATACTGGTATCCTTCATGGGCCAATCTGTTTTATGGATTGAGGGATGAAAAAGGTAAATATTTATTGAGGCCTAATCCTAGTGTGTAGGAGTATTTCCATCTAAAAATGGAGCCGTTGTTGGTTGTGAAGGCGTGTACTGATACAAAATAGGTAGGAAACACACCGTTGATCGATTGTTGGTATTGGAAACTTATCGACCATCTTTTTCATGTGTAGATTAAAGATTCTTCATGTTTCTTTCCTTTTGAATCGTCACCAATGACAATTACTACTCTAATAATATTCAAGTGTTTCTTCCTCTTTGTATACGATATAGGATATTATAAGGATAAGTCTGATTTCCAAACACACATTTATAGGCAAAGTCAAATATAATGTGGATGACAAAAGGAAACAATCATCTGAGAAGGATTTGTTACCAACCATGTTAACCGGTTTTGTCGGCTAGTTTTTTATCCGGTTCAGTTGTATGACGGTCAGTTTTGGTTTTGCCTCCGGTTGAGTTGACGACCATTGCCATACCTTTGGTGTCAACACAACGAGCCGTTCGATGTTGTGAACAAAAAGAAGTGGAACTTTAGTTCAAATATTTGAAACCATTTTTTTAATATAAATTCATTTCTATACTGAACACTCGTTTAATGTGAGGCCATATTTTAACTTTGGTACATGCATATTGTCCTATGCCT
Organism: Triticum dicoccoides; assembly: GCF_002162155.2. Taxonomy (NCBI): domain Eukaryota; kingdom Viridiplantae; phylum Streptophyta; class Magnoliopsida; order Poales; family Poaceae; genus Triticum; species Triticum dicoccoides. The sequence goes on along the minus strand of NW_021192448.1, from coordinate 1,076 downwards.
GAACATCAAATTGAACGCTCATTGTATTTTTAACTCTACACACCAGAGTGTGGATATATTTTGTTAAAAGGATAATAAACCAATTTACTGAAAATCAAAATTGTCAATCCTGTCTCAATGCGGTTTTGCAAACTTCTGTGGTTCCAAACTGACTGACACAGATTAGTCACAATTGTACGCAACTTCCATGCAAAACTGAACTGGAGAAGTGGATCACGTACAGTTCATCGGATTTTGATTTGCCCAACAGAATAATACACTACCTTCTGTGACTTACATTTAGCATGGCACAAACTGCAGACTAAACCTATCGAACATATGATTACATTCGATTTATGACCGTCGAGTCCAAATGATTTCAACATCTACCAGACTACCACTCTGACTCATGCAGTTGGATCTTCTAAAGACTTGTCTGCTGGGTACGTATATTCAGGCCTTCCTCACATGAAGGATCGTGTGGTACAGACAAGTAGCATCTTCTCTCCTTTCCAGATGGTCACTTCCCTTGGATCATTTATTCGTGCGGAGATACTCCCGCATTTCTTGGTGGAACTCCCCACTCACTATCATCCGCATCTTCTTCGCGTCCTCCCACAACAAGTACCCGTTATCCCTTGCGTGGTCACAATATTGATCGAACATGTCCTACGCAAATAAGCGGCACCCAGATGTAAGTATAGTGGTAATCAGACTACTAGAGTACAGGTTTTGAAATGTGTCCAAGCACCGTCCATCCGCAAGGAGCTGGAAGGGTTTGATGGGTGAAGGGTTTATTAATCCAACTGTCCCAACTCAATCGTTGTGGGTCGGTTGGTTTCGAACTTGAGGGTCATTCGACCATTTTTGGTTTTGGGCCTTGTGACGCCATATACCTCGATCGATCTCCAAATATGACATTCGCTACCATCACAAATAGGTCACCCACTAGATTTAGTGAAACAAAGTGAGCAAGTGTCATCCCAACTAAATTAATTCTCTTGTCATCACATGAATCTGCAACCAAAAGACATGTCACGCCTCTTTTGAAGCATGCCTGATAGAACAAAATTTCATAGAATTTCTTCTTTCAATTG
>NW_021192447.1:0-1069 GCF_002162155.2 Triticum dicoccoides | reverse complement strand
GAACTGCCCCAAATACTTAGCGGATAAGAAGGCCGGCAACACCAAAGGTATATTTGATATACATGTGATTGATGTGTACCTTACCAGTAATCGTAGTAACTCCTGGGTATTTGATACCGGTGCCGTTGCTCATATTTGTAACTCACAGCAGGAGCTGCGGAATAAACGGAGACTGGCAAAGGACAAGGTGACGATGCGCGTCGGGAATGGTTCCAGAGTCGATGTGATCGCCGTCGGCACGCTGCCTCTACATTTACCTACGGGATTAGTTTTGAACCTTAATAATTGTTATTTAGTGCCAAGTTTGAGCATGAACATTGTATCAGGATCTCGTTTAATACGAGATGGCTACTCATTTAAGTCTGAGAATAATGGTTGTTCGATTTATATGAGAGATATGTTTTATGGTCATGCTCCGATGGTCAATGATTTATTCTTAATGAATCTCGAGCGTAATATTACACATGTTCATAGTGTAGATGCCAAAAGATTTAAAGTTGATAACGATAGTCCCACATACTTGTGGCACTGCCGCCTTGGTCACATTGGTGTCAAGCGCATGAAGAAGCTCCATGCCGATGGACTTTTAGAGTCTCTTGATTATGAATCGTTTGACACGTGGGAACCATGCCTCTTGGGCAAATGACCAAGACTCCGTTCTCTGGAACAATGGAGCGAGCAACCAACTTGTTGGAAATCATACATACCGATGTGTGCGGTCCAATGAGCGTTGAGGCTCGCGGAGGATATCGTTATGTTCTCACTCTCACAGATGACTTGAGTAGATATGGGTATGTCTACTTAATGAAACACAAGTCTGAGACCTTTGAAAAGTTCAAGGAATTTCAGAATGAGGTGGAGAATCAACGTGACCGAAAGATAAAATTCTTACGATCAGATCGTGGAGGAGAATACTTAAGTCACGAATTTGGTACACACTTAAAGAAATGTGGAATCGTTTCACAGCTCACGCCGCCTGGAACACCTCAGCGAAACGGTGTGTCCGAACGTCGTAATCGCACTCTATTGGATATGGTGCGGTCTATGATGTCTCTTACCGATTTACCGC
>NW_021192446.1:0-792 GCF_002162155.2 Triticum dicoccoides | reverse complement strand
AACACTGGGGTGCGTTTATGTGTCGGTCACCAACACTCGCAGTTTTGGCGAATTCTGGCCCATTTCTTGGATTATTACTCACCATTTTGGGGTCCCGAAGCGATTTCCATAGTTATTGAACCCGAAGGTGCACTTATGTGTCGGTCATCAACACTGGCAGTTTTGGCTGACTCTGGCCCGTTTCATGTACTATTACTCACTGTTTTGGGGTTCCAGAGTGATTTCCACGATTAATGAACCCTGGGGTGCGTTTACATGTCGGTCATCAACACTGGCAATTTTGGCCGATTCTTGCCCATTTCATGGACTATTACTCGCTATTTTGGGGTCCCGGAGTGATTTCCACGATTAATGAACACTGGGGTTCGTTTATGTGTTGGTCATCAACACTCGCATTTTGGCGAATTCTGGCCCATTTCATGGATTATTACTCACCATTTTGTGGTCCCGAAGCGATTTCCATAGCTATTGAACCCGAAGGTGCACTTATGTGTCGGTCATCAACACTGGCAGTTTTGGCTGATTCTGGCCCGTTTGATGGACTATTACTCACCGTTTTGGGGTCCCGAAGCAATTTCCACAGTTATTGAACCCCAAGGTGCACTTACATGTCGGTCATCAACACTGGCAATTTTGGCCGATTCTGGCCCGTTTCATGGACTATTACTCACTGCTTTGGGGTCCCGGAGTGATTTCCACGATTAATGAACACTGGGGTGCGTTTATGTGTCGGTCATCAACACTCGCAGTTTTGGCGAATTCTGGCCCATTTCTTGGATTATTACTCACCAT
>NW_021192445.1:0-984 GCF_002162155.2 Triticum dicoccoides | reverse complement strand
ACATATCACTCTTCCTCTGCACAGGCAACCCATCTCTTGCATGTTTGGACAACCGATGAAGGACACAACACTTTGGTATTTCAGTTAAATTCAGATGATGGAGAACAAACAGAATGTGTTTGCATGGCAGCCCTTTCCGAACCATCCTAAGACAACTGCATGTAATAGTTTCTTCTGAGTTACCTGGTTCATAAACAACATTGTACCTAAACTTGTGGTTATCCTTCCATGTCACAATGAATGTCTCACGCCCAATTCCCACGAGCGTCTCAAATATCTCCAGCTGACCCATCTTATGCAAATCATCTTGCAAGATGTAGAAATTAGCAGGTGTGAATACTTTGGCGGCATGCTCCTCAAGGACTTTATATTCAGTAACAGACGGTGGTTCCTTCTGGAATGCCTCGCAGTCATCGTACGCCTCGTTCTCACGCAGGCGAACTATACAGTTCTCATAATGCACCACCAAATCAACAATTGTCATACTGTAGTCCAGGTGAAGGTGAAGGCAGGAGCTGAGGCTTTCACTCCTCTGGTTACTTCGCATACCAAGAAAAAAACCATCGGAAAGATATGAAGCTGCCCACAGTCTCCTCTTCCTGTACATCCTGTCAAGCCACTCTTCAGTTCTATCCGTCTTCCACTTATCATAGAAAGCTTTCCATCTCTGCTCAAAGTTCGCTTGAGAGGTGGCATAGTACAGGAGCGATCTGAACTCATCCAGTGACTTGTAATGCAGGTGCCTCTGCATATTTTTCTCGATATGCCACGAACAAAGACGATGGAAAACATCTGAAAGGACGGTCCGAATAGCCCGGATCATTGCAGCGTCACCGTCTGTGATTATTGACTTTGGCTTCACCTGACAGTTTGCCTTCATAAATGTCTGCAGCAGCCACACGTATGTCCCTTCCGTCTCGTCAGCAATGATGGCACAACCAAACACTGTGGTGCAACGGTGGTTGTTAACTCCTACAAAGGGGA
>NW_021192444.1:0-901 GCF_002162155.2 Triticum dicoccoides | reverse complement strand
GGCCATGTGTTGGCATGAGGATGGGTACGATGGCAGTGTTGTAGCATGCCAGTCTTACGCCAGACTATGTGACTTCAGTGTCAAACCATATCGGTCCAGTACCTATCATTTCCTTCCTTGTACTACCACATGTTTTCCGCAAGGAATATGGTTTAGTAAGTTGCAAACCACTTTCATGGTACACACCAAAGAGGAGAGGCCGTGATGATGGTTCCATGGCCCTGGATTAAAGCCAGTCATCCGGTCAGGGGGCATGGGTGTTTCCGGTTGGGACCGAGAGGGGGGCACCCCTTAGAGCACGCGTATATAAATTTGATCCCATGCTATTCGAGATTGTGATCTCCCCGTCTCAAAAGTTTTTCTTGGACGATGACTAGGGTGATTCCTAGCATCGAGAGGTAGGATGGGTGTGTACCGGTTAGCTGTGTTTTCTTCCGAAATACCATAAACGGAACTAGTCCTTTGTGACTACGGAAATCCGTTGACTGTGGGAAAAAATTTGTACAAACTCTGCAGAGTCATATATTCCTCCAAATCATCTCTTCCATGTCAAGTTTCGTTCCATCTTATCCTAATCAATTGTCAGCTTTGATGACAGAGACTCCGGTGAATCGCATGAGTGCTAAGTCCGATTGAATGATTATCCCTGTGGATGGACTAACCCGTTTATTCTCATGGATTGAATGTTTATTATGAGTATTGTTTACTGGTGAATTTAAAGCCCTTTCTGCGATGTCGCTCAGACGTCCGACTGTGGCATTTCTTTTAAAGCCCTTTCTGCAATGTCGCTCAGACGTCCGACTGTGGCATTTCTTTTAAAGCCCTTTCTGCGATGTCGCTCAGACGTCCGACTGTGGCATTTCTTTTAAAGCCCTTTCTGCGATGTCGCTCAGACGTCCGA
>NW_021192443.1:0-1148 GCF_002162155.2 Triticum dicoccoides | reverse complement strand
GTAATAGGTACTACCTCAATTCTACTTCCCATCCCACAATTTAATTGGATCCTAATCATGCAATGTGAGAGGATTGATCTAATGCAATAAAACATGGGTTGTAGAAAAGATATGATCAAGTGTTACTTGCCTGCAATGTTGATGAAGATGATTCGCACTCAAAACTCTTGATAGATCTAATCGTCATACTCCGGTCAATCTATCGTAGGCAAGCAATAGTAACCACACAATAAGTACTCATCTAATGCACAGGGAAAAATCGAACAAGAGAACGAACCAGAAAGTTCAACTTAAGAACTCCGGTTGCAAAGAAAGAACGAGCCGAACAAACGACGAAAAACAAACGGCGGAAGAAAACAACTCGGTTCTAGCAAGTTGAATCTAGGTCAAATGATCTTTTTTTCAATTCGAGAAAACTCTCAAATATGAAAATAACGAAATCTCCAACTCTCTCCAAGGGTCCTTGAGTTGCGTGAAATTTCTAGGATCGACCAAAATGCAAGAAAATAAAATATGCATGATGATCTATTCCAAATTGAAAATAAATTCAAAGGGGCTTTGAATTTAATTCTTTGAAACTCCCAACTCATATTTCATATAATTTGAAGAAGTCATTTTATCTTCTCTCGTGAAAATCATTGAGTCGCATAAAGTTTCAGAATTGAAATATTTCCAAATGAAATTCAATTATTTTTCAAACACCCTTTTCATTTTTAAATGGAAGAAGTCATGTCATCTTCTCTCTAGGGTTTTGTGTTTGAAAAGAATTTGAATTCATGGAGATCAGAAAACCAATATGAAAGTTTGGGAAAGTCCTTTTATTCCCTCTCATTTAACTTTCAAAAAGTTTCGAATTCACTCACTTTCAGTCAATCAATCAAGCAATCAATCAAATCTATCTATTTGTTTATAACATTCCAAAATTTAGAATTTTGGGATGTTACAAACTACCACCCTTAAAATGAATCTCGTCCTCGAGATTCGGAGAGGCTAGAAAGAATAGGTTAGGGTTTGGGGTCTTCTCAAAGTCCATCGATCATCTCCGAGGTCTCGGGTGCTACCACCCTTAGAAACATTGTTACGGTTCCATCAAAACTCATATACTCCATCCTTATCGTTGACAGTGTCAGTCTTCTCAGATATTAAGG
>NW_021192442.1:0-931 GCF_002162155.2 Triticum dicoccoides | reverse complement strand
GGTACCTCCGGATGGACTCAATCTGGAGGAGTTCGAGGAGGAGGAGGATGTCGGGGACGCTGGCGACGTGGATCTATAAGCGGAGCAGCAGGCCATCCTCGATTCCCTTCGCTCGGAGTTGACTACGGAGGTTAGATGCCGTCGCCGGCAGGAGATGGAGGCCGCGGAGGAGGCGCAGATACTCGCCTACATGGATGAGGTCGAGCAGGAGGAGGATGAGACAGAGCCCTCCTACCTGCCCGTCCAGCCTGTACCCGGCATCGTCGTCGTGCAGCTCTCCGACGATGAAGATTAGGTAGGGTACTACGTAGTATGTAGTACGTAGGTTTTCTTTTTGCATGCTTTGTATGGATTTAGGAGTTGAAATATGAGAGATTTGGATGTAGAATGCCTAATTTGAGACGTGACCGGTCACTGTCTGCGGATACGTCCGGTCGCGTCCGCGGGCGTTTGAAGTACCGAATTTGCAAAATCTTTAGAGACCACGCACCTACACGCATCGTGCTTCCTTTTTTCCGTTAGAAAATTATTGAAAATCTGCAGTAAAAAAATTTGGCCATAAAACAGCCAAACGTCGGTGGGTCATGCGGCTGCCACGTAACAGCCACCGCTCCATCTAGCATGCCGCCTTTGACAAAGCTTTATCCATACCCTGCAGCCCACATACGAAATTCCGGATGAATAATTTATTTATTTATTTATGCATAAAAATTTAGTACCATCTTGGATAGAAGAAAATATCTGTGACATACGAAAAAAAATCTTAAAAATATGTTGACGGACCAAACCAAGAATATCACCTCCCTTTAATAGTAGGTATAGATATAGATTTTGTGTTTTCCATTTAATTTTTTTTCATTTGCTGGTATTTTACGATACTACATATTGTACACGTTATGCATATAAATAAATAAAAAATTTCGTAGAACCG
>NW_021192441.1:0-931 GCF_002162155.2 Triticum dicoccoides | reverse complement strand
GGTACCTCCGGATGGACTCAATCTGGAGGAGTTCGAGGAGGAGGAGGATGTCGGGGACGCTGGCGACGTGGATCTATAAGCGGAGCAGCAGGCCATCCTCGATTCCCTTCGCTCGGAGTTGACTACGGAGGTTAGATGCCGTCGCCGGCAGGAGATGGAGGCCGCGGAGGAGGCGCAGATACTCGCCTACATGGATGAGGTCGAGCAGGAGGAGGATGAGACAGAGCCCTCCTACCTGCCCGTCCAGCCTGTACCCGGCATCGTCGTCGTGCAGCTCTCCGACGATGAAGATTAGGTAGGGTACTACGTAGTATGTAGTACGTAGGTTTTCTTTTTGCATGCTTTGTATGGATTTAGGAGTTGAAATATGAGAGATTTGGATGTAGAATGCCTAATTTGAGACGTGACCGGTCACTGTCTGCGGATACGTCCGGTCGCGTCCGCGGGCGTTTGAAGTACCGAATTTGCAAAATCTTTAGAGACCACGCACCTACACGCATCGTGCTTCCTTTTTTCCGTTAGAAAATTATTGAAAATCTGCAGTAAAAAAATTTGGCCATAAAACAGCCAAACGTCGGTGGGTCATGCGGCTGCCACGTAACAGCCACCGCTCCATCTAGCATGCCGCCTTTGACAAAGCTTTATCCATACCCTGCAGCCCACATACCAAATTCCAGATGAATAATTTATTTATTTATTTATGCATAAAAATTTAGTACCATCTTGGATAGAAGAAAATATCTGTGACATACGAAAAAAAATCTTAAAAATATGTTGACGGACCAAACCAAGAATATCACCTCCCTTTAATAGTAGGTATAGATATAGATTTTGTGTTTTCCATTTAATTTTTTTTCATTTGCTGGTATTTTACGATACTACATATTGTACACGTTATGCATATAAATAAATAAAAAATTTCGTAGAACCG
>NW_021192440.1:0-1567 GCF_002162155.2 Triticum dicoccoides | reverse complement strand
TTCAATAACAAGTGAATAATTCATAGGCATTTCTTGACGTCTAATAATATTACCAATTCTTTGACATTCATCGCAAGCAAAACAAACTTACGGGCATCCTTGAAGAGAGTGGGCCAATAAAAACCGGATTGCAATACCTTATGTGCAGTTCTATGTCCAGCGTGGTGTCCTCCATAAGCTTCGGAGTGACACTTGCGTAGGATCTGTTCCTGTTCATGCTCAGGTACACAACGTCTAACAACACCATCTACTCCTTCTTTATAAAGATGTGGGTCATCCCAAAAGTAATGTCGCAAATCATAGAAAAACTTTTTCTTTTGTTGGTATGTGAAGCTAGGTGGTATAAATTTAGCAACAATATAATTAGCATAATTAGCATACCATGGAGTACTACGAGAAGTGCTTATGACATTTAATTGTTCATCAGGAAAGCTAAAAGAACATGCGGTGCCCCCATGTTTGGTTTTGGTAATTGATGACAATCTCTATGGACTAATGGTTGTCTTGAGTTATATTTCAAGGATTTGTCCATAGGCTTTTCTTGAAGTCCATGTGTTGGTTTCAAGTAGTTTATGAGTTGACCAAGGTGCTATTAAGGAATTATCCAAAGATTGGTCATGCGAGTGTTGAGCTTATTGCAAGCATGTCTTGAAGAAGAAGGTTGTGTGATCATTCATGTTTACCTTCAATACATCATCCAAATGAAGAGAGTTTCAAAGATTCAAGGTTGATCAAGACTAAGTCAATAGTGAATCAAGTTGATTAACTCACAAAGAGTAGAAGATGTACCGAGAGGGATCAAGTGATCCCATGGTATGGTAAGCATTGTCCATTTCACTTTGTGTACTAACCCATGGTCTATGTGAGAGTTCTATGTGGGGTTAGGTACGTATCCATGGGCTTGCATCAAGAGGAAGATATCATACAACCCATGGAAAGGATGGCATCAAGTGGTGATCATCATCAAGATTGCCGTGTGCAAGTTCAAGTGGAGCATCACGAAGAGATCAAGTGCTTGAATCTTTCCATCCATTGTGGTGTCAATAGACTTGTGAAGATGAGCCGAAGTGTGTCTCACCCATAGTGGACTATGGGGGAGCAATCATCTAGTCTTCATCGAGCCAACACAATCAAGAAAGGTGGTCCAACTTGAGGGAGTGAAGATCGTCATCATCTAGCTCAAGTGGACCATGTGCAAGGTAAAGGTTTGCCCTTGATAGGTTTTCTATTTTACCGGTCTCATGGTAGTTGTGGGAGACCGGGTTATAGGATCGATTGCCGTACTATCAAGGGGGGCTCTCGATGAGTTGTTTGATCGTATCATTCATAGAGAGCTCAAACCATTGCATCCTTGTATCATGTTTCTTGGTTCTTGTTTTATTCTCTTTGTGAGTCTTAGAGCTTATGGTCATCTTGATGACAAGCTTGAGTTCATCGAAAATAGAGTTCGCATGTGTCTTCTATGATGTTTTCGGTGTTGGAGGTTTTACCGTCTTATCCGAGGAAGGGTTCTCACCATTTTCTTATGGGCCTTTTCTAAGTTGCTTCTTATTGATATTTCTTTCAA
>NW_021192439.1:0-1161 GCF_002162155.2 Triticum dicoccoides | reverse complement strand
CGAGATTCAAGCGTAGGGTAAGATGAAGGGGAAACGCAAACTAACATAATCTCCACGATCCAGGGTGCACTTCAAATGAACGTTGATTCGTTCACCATCATTATCTCGAAGTCTTGCTCTGGGAACTCCAACCAACATGACAACGAGAGGAGAAGGGAACTCTAGAAGGATCAATCTTCTCGAAGGTCGAACAACTCAGGATTAACTCTCGGAATGAGACATAGCAACATCTCTCGAGCTGAGAGGCGAAGCACACATCTATAGGAATGGAGTGAAGCAGATGACGAGGGTTCACTAGGTAGACCACAATTCCACACCTAAGAGGGTGGTGAACGGTTGTCAACGTAGCGAGGAGTTGAGTTGCCATGATACCACGACGAAACATCCTGGAGGAGGGTGATTCATAGATTATTACCCTAAGTGACAAAAAGAATTACCTTTGATCCAGAGATCATTGAAACTCTTCATACCAGCCTAAGGCAATCACAAGCGATCATTTGGAGGGGGTCGGTAGAATGGCATACTCGGACTTGGATGATGTGGATTACCTTGTTGAAAACAACGTAATGGATGAATTTGCTTATCACCGGAAATGGAAGAGACCCATGGTAGAATGGCACATTGGCGGTGCAAGCTGGGAACAAAATGCAAATGATGGGAATGATTCTGGTAACTAAGGAAGAACCCAACAATAGAGAGTGGATTCACTGTTTGAAAAGGTCATAGCATTGCCGAGGAAACCGAGAGGAATCCCAGTTAGAGCCGATGATAACACGTAGCGCTTGTGCGTGCTCTCAAGAACTTGAGCATTTCCATAATCATCAAGGTTTTACCAACATCCGTGTCAAGGATGCTGACAACACAACATACTACCATGATGAATAGCGATGGACGATGCAGATGCAAAGGAGGATAACACTTTCTCAGATTTCACCTTAGCGAGCCAAGGAACAAAATCTGGACGATCGACCGAGAGACATTTAGCACTCCGCTTCTAATGTTCTCCTTGATGTGCTAGCGTAACCCATTCATAGATATGGTTTGATATCTAGAACATCAAGTAAAAAGGTCGGACTTCGGGATCTCAAAATCCATAGGGGCAACTAGGGAGTAAATCCTACGAAATCCCTATGGGGAGGTGGCCAACTTCCTCAATCAAGA
>NW_021192438.1:0-5486 GCF_002162155.2 Triticum dicoccoides | reverse complement strand
CCCCCCCCAGGGTGCGCCCCCTGTCTCGTGGGCCCCTCGGGCGTCCACCAACGTACTTCTTCCTCCTATATATACCTACGGACCCCGAAAACATCCTGGAGCACCACGAAACACAATTTCCCCCGCCGTAACCTTCTGTATCCGCGAGATCTCATCTTGGAGCCTTCATCGGCACTCTGCCGGAGGGGGGATCGACCACGGAGGGCTTCTACATCAACAACATAGCCCCTTCGATGAGTTGTGAGTAGTTTACTACAGACCTACGGGTCCCTAGTTATTAGCTGGATGGCTTCTTCTCTCTTTTTGGATCTCAATACAATGTTCTCCCCCTCTCTTGTGGAGATCTATTCGATGTAATCTCTTTTTGCGGTGTGTTTGTCGAGATCCGATGAATTGTGGGTTTATGATCAAGTTTATCTATGAATAATATTTGAATCTTCTCTGAATTCTTTTATGTATGATTGAGTTATCTTTGCAAGTCTCTTTGAATTATCAGTTTGGTTTGGCCTACTAGATTGATCTTTCTTGGCATGGGAGAAGTGCTTAGCTTTGGGTTCAATCTTGCGGTGTTCTTACCCAGTGACAGAAAGGGTTGCAAGACATGTATTGTATTGTTGCCATCGAGGATAACAAGATGGGGTTTATATCATATTGCATGTGTTTATCCCTCTACATCATGTCATCTTGCTTAATGTGTTACTCTGTTCTTATGAACTTAATACTCTAGATGCAGGCAGGAGTCGGTCGATGTGTGGAATAATAGTAGTAGATGCAGGCAGGAGTTGGTCTACTTGTTATGGACGTGACGCCTATATACATGATCATGCCTAGATAATCTCATAACTATGCGCTTTTCTATCAATTGCTCGACAGTAATTTGTTCACCCACCGTAATACTTATGCCATCTTGAGAGAAGCCTCTAGTGAAACCTATGGCCCCCGGGTCTATCTCTTATTATATTTTCTTTCAATCTACTTTTATTTGCATCTTTACTTTTTGCATCTATATTACAAAATACCAAAAATATATCATTATCTCTCTATCACATCTCACTTTCGCAAGTGGGCGTGAAGGGATTGACAACCCCTTTATCGCGTTGGTTGCGAGTTCTCAGTTTGTTTGTGTAGGTGTGTGGGACTTTTGAGGAGCTTCCTACTGGATTGATACCTTGGTTCTCAAAACTGAGGGAAATACTTACGCTACACTTGCTGCATCACCCTCTCCTCTTCGGGGAAAACCAACGCAAGCTCAAGACGTAGCAAGAAGGATTTCTGACGCCGTTGCCGGGGAGGTCTTCGCTCAAGTCAAGACATACCAAGTACCCATCACAAACCCATCTCCCTCGCATTTACATTATGTGCCTCTCGTTTTCCTCTCCCCCACTTCACCCTTGCCGTTTTATTCGCCCTCTCTTTCCCAATCTCCTCCTCTCTTTTCGTTTGCCTTTTTCTGTTGCCCGTGTGTTTGCTCGTGTGCTCCGTCATTATGGCTAGTCTTCCTATCCTCGTCATTACTCCCGAACATGAAATCCTCAATTTTAAACAAAGGGAGGGAGAAAATTTAAAAGATGCTTGGCATAGAATTTGCAATGCTCAAAATAGATCTACTAGGAAGCTTTCCACTTTCGTTCTTCTCCGCTATTTTTATGTAGGCATCACTCCTTGGAATAGATGTGTTCTTGATACTGTCGCCGGAGGTGATTTCTTGAGTAGCCATACGTTTGATGCTTATAATGCTATGTTAGATTTGTTTGGCCCTCCACCTCTTTTGGTCAATGGAACTGTTTTAAGTTCAGAACACATTATGCAACGGCTTGATATTATTGAAAACAAAATTGCCACTGTTGAGTTGGTTGAAAATTTAGATAAAAAGATTCATAATGTTATCACTCAATATGAATCTAGGGTTGGAGTCACTTTGAAAAATCTTAAAGAGAAAAAACCTATAGTTAAAGAAAAAATAGATCTTGATTCTGCTAGAATTGGTAAACTTGAGGATATAATTACCAACTTACGTTCAGCATTTTCTCCCATAAAAAACACTCCAAAACACCCTACAAAAACCACCTAGCTTATTTATGTTCCTAAAAATAAGGGTGAAACTTCTAGTAAGGGAGACGTGGACTTCAAATCCATAAGTATTCATCCCAATTGTCTCTCTATCGTTAAGGAACCTTTTGCTACAAACGAATTTCTTGAATTTTTGCCTAAAGGTTTAATCATTGCTGAAGAGGGAGAACCTCCTAAAGATTATAAGTGCTCTGTTGAGGAATTTAGTGCTAAAGATGGCACTAGTTAGATCTATCTCCGCTTTTATGCGTAGCTAGGGGCGTTAAACGATAGCGCTAGTTGGGAGGCAACCCAATTTTTCTTTATGTTTTTTGTTTTTGCTCCTGTTTAGGAATAATCTTGCATCTACTCTCTGTTTAGATGTGTTTTTATTAGTGTTTGTGCCAAGTAAAACCTATAGGATAACCTACGATGATAGTTGATTTGATTCTGCTGAAAAACAGAAACTTTGCGCGCACGAATATAATTTTGTTAAATCACAGGAACGCGCTTTTGCGTTGGTTCTTTTTGATTCTGTTCAATAGAAAAATTTTCCAGGACTTCCTATTTTTGTAGGATTTTTAGAGTTCCAGAAGTTTGCGTTACCAACAGATTGCTACAGACTGTTCTGTTTTTGACAGATTCTGTTTTTCGTGTGTTGTTTGCTTATTCCAATGCATCTATGGCTAGTAAATTAGTTTATGAAACATAAAGAAGTTGGAATACAGTAGGTTTAACACCAAAATAAATAAAGAATGATTTCATGGCAGTACCTTATGTGGTGGTTTTGTTTTCTTTCACTAACGGAGCTTATAAGATTTCCTGTTGAGTTTTGTGTTGTGAAGTTTTCATGTTTTGGGTAAAGATTTTATGGACTATGGAATAAAGGGTGGCAAGAGCCTAAGCTTGGGGATTCCCATGGCACCCCAAGATATTCAAGAATAGCCAAAAGCCTAAGCTTGGGGATGCCCCAGGAAGGCATCCCCTCTTTCGTCTCCGTTCATTGGTAACTTTACTTGGAGCTATATTTTTATTCACCACATGATATGTGTTTTGCTGAAGCATCGTATATTATATTGGTCTTTGCTTTTTAGTTTACCACAATCATCCTTTCTGTATACACCTTTTGGGATAAGCCTATTTGATTAGAATTTGCTAGATTACTCTATGTGCTTCACTTATATCTTTTGAGCTTGATAGTTTTTGCTCTAGTGCTTCACTTATATCTTTTAGAGCACGGTGGTGTCTTAATTTTGAAGAAATTGCTAGTCTCTCATGCTTCACTTATATTATTTTGAGAGTCTTTTAGAACAGCATGGTATTTGCTATTATCATAAAGTTGGTCCTAGAATGATGAGCATCCAACTTGGGTATAATAAAAACTATCATAGGAAGTGAACTGGATGCTATGATCAACTTGATACTTGATAATTGTTTTGAGATATGGAGGTAGTGATATTAAAGTCATGCTAGTTGGGTGATTATGAATTCAAAGAATGCTTGTGTTGAAGTTAGCAAGTCCCTTAGCATGCACGTGTGGTTAAAGTTGTGTAACAAATTTGAAACATGAAGTGTACTTGGCTTGTGCGTCCTTATGAGTGGCGGTCGGGGACGAGCGATGGTCTTTTCCTACCAATCTATCCCCCTAGGAGCATGCGCGATGACTTCTAAATTTTTGCAATAAGTATATGAGTTCTTTTGACTAATGTTGAGTCCATGGATTATACGCACTTTTACCTTTCCGCCTTTGCTAGCCTCTTCGGTACCGTGCATTGCCCTTTCTCACCTTGAGAGTTGGTGCAAACTTCGCCGATGCATCCAAAACCCGTGATATGATACGCTCTATCACAAATAAACCTCCTTATATCTTCCTCAAAACAGCCACCATACCTACCTATTATGGCATTTTCATAGCCATTCCGAGATATATTGCCATGCAACTTTCCACCGTTCCGTTCTTCATGTTCATGACATACTTTACTTTTGTCATATTGCCATTGCATGATCATGTAGTTGACATCGTATTTGTGGCAAAGCCACCATGCATTATTTTTCATACATGTCACTCTTGATTCATTGCACCATCCCGGTACACCGCCGGAGGCATTTATATAGAGTCATATCTTGTTCTAATTTCGAGTTGTAATTCTTATGTTGTAATTAATAGAAGTGTGATGATCATCATTATTAGAACATTGCCCAAAGAAGAAAAAAAGAAAGGCCAAAAAGAAAAAAAATACCCAAAAGAAAAAAAAAGGAAAAAAAGAAAAACTGAACAAAAAAATAAAATAAAGAAAATAAATAAAAAGGGCAATGTTACTATCTCTTTTTCCATGCTTCAAAGTAGCACCTTGTTTTTCATGTAGTGAGTCTCATATCTTGTGCTTCAAAGTAGCACCTTGTTTTTCATGTAGTGAGTCTCATAAGTTATCTTTTTCATACTAGTGGGAATTTTTCATTATAGAACTTGGCTTGTATATTCCTACGATGGGCTTCCTCAAATGCCCTAGGTCTTCATGAGCAAGCAAGTTGGGTGCACACCCACTAGTTTTTCTTTGTTGAGCATTTGTAGCTCTAGTGCATCCGTTGCATGGCAATCCCTATTCCTCATGTTGACATCAATTGATGGGCATCTCCATAGCCTGTTGATTATCCTCGTCAATGTGAGACTTTCTCCTTTTTTGTCTTCTCCGCACAATCCCCATCATCATATTCTATTCCACCCATAGTGCTATATCCATGGCTCACGCTCATGTATTGCGTGAAGGTTGAAAAAGTTTGAGATTATTTAAGTATGAAACAATTGCTTGGCTTGTCATTGGGGGTATAGAAGTTGGGAACATCTTTGTGTGACGAAAATGAAGCATAGCCTAACTATATGATTTTGTAGGGATGAACTTTCTTTTGCCATGTTATTTTGAGAAGACATAATTACTTTGATTGGTATGCTTGAAGTGTTACTATTTTTTATGTCAATATGAACTTTTATTTTGTATTCATTTGGATCTGAACATTCATGCCACAATGAAGAAAATTACATTATGAATTATGCTAGGTAGCATTCCACATCAAAAATTCTCTTTTTATCATTTACCTACTCGAGGACGAGCAGGAATTAAGCTTGGGGATGCTTGATACGTCTCCAACGTATCTATAATTTTTTATTGTTCCATGCTATTATATTACCCCTTTTAGATGTTTATGGGCTTTATTCTACACATTTATATCATTTTTGGGACTAACCTACTAACCGGAGGCCCAGCCCATATTGCTGTTTTTTTGCCTATTTCAGTATTTCGAAGAAAAGGAATATCAAACGGAGTCCAAACGGAATGAAACCTTCGGGAGCGTTATTTTTGGAACAAATCTGATCCGGAGAGCCTGGAGTGCAAGTCAAGAAAGCTCCGAGGGCCCCACGAGATAGGAGGGCCCCCCCC
>NW_021192437.1:0-1306 GCF_002162155.2 Triticum dicoccoides | reverse complement strand
GTCGTGGTCATCGAGGGTGATTTCCTCCTTAACCACTTCCGATACGACTCTGTCGTGCAACCCCCTCAAGTGTGAACTTCGAGGGTGATTCCTCTCACGTTCACCTTGATGATTACATTGAGTGGAGTTCACCGAGGGTGATTCCTCGGGTTTTACCCTTGATGTTTAGACACACAGTTACTATGATTACTCTGACTTTACACTGAACCATGTTACTAAAGACGGGTCCGCCCTGAGGGGTACCCGCGCGAGCATAATTGCGAGT
Source organism: Triticum dicoccoides (assembly GCF_002162155.2). Taxonomy (NCBI): domain Eukaryota; kingdom Viridiplantae; phylum Streptophyta; class Magnoliopsida; order Poales; family Poaceae; genus Triticum; species Triticum dicoccoides. Next base: position 1,041 of record NW_021192437.1, on the reverse strand, counting down.
GACGTGGAGTCGGGTTGACCTGGAAGGTGCCCGAGGGATAATTACGAGGTGTGGCCGGGCATTCTTAGCCCTTGCCGCAAGTCCTCGAGACGGGGCAACGGGGTCACATCTTTCGTGAGTCTCTGCTTGTTACCGCTTGCTCCTAATCCACTACGATTTGGATATTTGATCCGAGGGGCCTCTGGCCTGATAGCACTAACCATCACGTGGGCATAGTATGGGCGTTCTGCGTCGTGTACATCAGCCGAAGCTTATTAGACGTCAGCGACGGAGCGGCGCGCGCCGGGTTGGACTGCGCAAGCACCTACCTTGTTGAAGGAGGTAGCTAGGTCTGCTCACCGGCCGCCCACGCAACGTGCAGGAGTTCCCGGGGAGATGGCCCATGACCCCTGGGGGCATAGGTTTAGTCCGGCGTGCTGGCCTCTCTATTAAGCCTAGGTCGGGTTGCGGCGTATTGTTTGGCCGAGGCCGGGCATGACCCAGGAAAGTGTGTCCGGCCGGAGTTAATCGAGCGTGGTGGGTAAGTTGGTGCACCCCTGCAGGGAAGAAAACATCTATCGATAGCCTGTCCTACGGTAACGGACACTTGGAGTTGTATCCCGATCGATACAACTAGAACTGGATACTTGTGATGAGAACTGGATGGTGATGAGGATTTGATTGTGATGATAACTGGATAGTATGGCTCTGGGATTGCTTTCTCGCAGGGAGTCGAGAAAGGATCTCCGGCCGAGGTTGATAACACCACTGCTACTTTACTTTATGCTACTCTACTTCCTCCTGTTGCTGCAAGATGGTGGGTTCGAGAAGATGCTAGTCTTCGATAGGACTAGGCCTTCTCTCTATTCTGGCATTTCTGCAGCCCAGTCCACATATATAGCCTTCCTTTGATAACGTTGCATATGTAGTGTAGATCCTTGCTTGCGAGTACTTTGGATGAGTACTCACGGTTGCTTTGCTCCCCCTTTTCCCCCTTTCTTCTTCTTTCCGGTTAATGCAACCAGATGTCGGAGCCCAGGATCCAGACGCCACCTTTGACGA
>NW_021192436.1:0-987 GCF_002162155.2 Triticum dicoccoides | reverse complement strand
ACCACCGTCGCCGGAGCACCACCACCACCACCCGTCGCCGGAGCATCCTTATCCTCTCCGACCGCCTCCTCCACCCCGGCCCGCTCCTCCAAGGTAAGCTACTGTTCTGCATTAGAGAAGTTAAGGGGAGTTAGAATATTCTGCTGTTAGATTTGATCGGTTTCTACCAATTTATAGCTGAACTAGCCTAAGGCTTAAGTAAAATGCTACTGTTTGATTCTCTCTGAAGAAGTAAATTACGTGAAATACCAAGCAAACAACTTATTACTTCTGCAGACAAGAGTTAGCTTAGGGCTTGATGGAATGCTGTTTAGGGCTTTAGGCTACTTCATAAGTGTTATTTAGTATAGTGTGTGCATACAAAATTCCAGCAAATATCATAGATATATGATATTTCATGTTCCAGCAAATATCAAACATATATGATGTATCTGTCTAAAAATGAAAGGAACTCCCTGCCTTGCAAAAGAAAGTGCAGTATTTCTGCCATTCTGTTTGGTACTTTGTAAGTAGAGATCACATATGTTTTCATATTTCATTTCAAAGGAACTATTTGATTCAGTCCTCACATCATAATATTCCACAAATTATGCCTACGCAAATTGCCTATTTTCTTGTATTTTACCTTATATTGCTTCATGTGAAATTTGAAAATGCGACTCGGTCATCTTCACACACAGAACAATACAAATAAAAGAAAAAAATCAATCCATCTTAACAAAATTATGGAGCTATATTTTGATTAGTACAAAATTTCGTTCCTGCGTGCACTGGGCCCAGACATGCCAGACCTAGGTCAAAAATCTGCTTCATTGTAGGCTAAGGGACAACTCAGATGAGTAAGGTACATATCATATTCCTGGGGAGATAATCTTGACAGAGCTGCCATGGTGGAAGACCAGGCAACATCTGTCAACCAAGGGATCGGATGTATTTATCTTCATGGTCCCAAACTCCCAAATCAAACCAAAAGCAAGGCAAAATTAA
>NW_021192435.1:0-603 GCF_002162155.2 Triticum dicoccoides | reverse complement strand
GCGCGGGCGGGCGCGGTGGCGCGGCCGCGGGAGGAGTGAAGGGCGGAGACGAGGCGCACCGAGGCACGGGGCCATGGGGCGCCGACCGGAGCGGGAGCGGGCGACGGCCGGGGCTGCGGTAGCCGCAGCAGCAACGAAAAGAGGCGGCGGCCAGAGCCAGCAGGCCAAGGAAGGCCCCCGGGATGCGGGGCTGCACGTCTCGGCGCGGCAAGGGACACGGCCGAGGGCGGGAGCGCGACGACGAGCGTCGGTGACGATGGCGAACAAGCTAGGGTAGGGGAGGCCGAAGCACAGGGCGAGTGAGAGAGAGGAGGGGCGCAGAGGCTGTGGCCTCACCGGAGTCGTAGGGTCTGGGCAGCGGTGGTCGAGGGGGGTGACGGGGACGGCGCGACGTAGGTGGACGACGGTGTGGCGGTCCGGCGAGGAGGCGTGGTCGAGGCGGTGAGGCGACGTCGGGCGGTGGCATCGTCGGGGCGCCGCGGCGAGGCGCCCAGATCGAGGGGGGTAAGAAGGCGAGGAGGACGGCGATGGGGCGTCGCCGGGATGGGCGCCGGCGGCAGGGCGTGAGGCGGCACGGTCGTCGGTGTCAGCTGCCCCCGATCT
>NW_021192434.1:0-2104 GCF_002162155.2 Triticum dicoccoides | reverse complement strand
TCGTCGAAGGAGTTGGGAAGGGGGATTCCTATAGGCAGTCGGCTCAGATACCAACTTGTGACGCCCCCGATTCAATCGTACGCTAATCATGCACGCAAACATGTACGATCAACATCAGGGACTCACGGGAAGATATCACAACACAACTCTAAAACATAAATAAGTCATACAAGCCAGGGGCCTCGAGGGCTCGAATACAAGTGCTCGATCATAGACGAGTTAGCGGAAGCAACAATATCAGAGTACAGACATTAGTTAAACAAGTTTGCCTTAAGAAGGCTATCACAAACTGGGATACAGATCGAAAGAGGCACAGGCCTCCTGCCTGGGATCCTCCTAAACTACTCCTGGTCGTCGTCAGCGGCCTGCACGTAGTAGTAGGCACCTCCGGTGTAGTAGGAATCATCGTCGATGGTGGCGTCTGGCTCCAGGGCTCCAACATCTGGTTGCGACAACCAGGTAGAAGGGAAAGGGGAAAGAGGGAGAAAAGCAACCGTGAGTACTCATCCAAAGTACTCGCAAGCAAGGAGCTACACTACATATGCATGGGTATATGTGTAAAGGGCCATATCGGTGGACTGAACTGCAGAATGCCAGAATAAGAGGGGGATAGCTAATCATGTCGAAGACTACGCTTCTGGCAGACTCCGTCTTGTAGCATGTAGAAGAGAGTAGATTGGAGTCCTCCAAGTAGCATCGCATAGCATAATCCTACCCGGCAATCCTCCCCTCGTCGCCCTGTGGAAAAGCGATCACCGGGTTGTCTGTGGAACTTGTCTGGGTGTGTTTTATTAAGTATCCAGTTCTAGTTGTCATAAGGTCAAGGTACAACTCCGGGTCATCCTTTTACCGAGGGACACGGCTATTCGAATAGATAAACTTCCCTACAGGGGTGCACCACATAACCCAACACGCTTGATCCCATTTGGCCGGACACACTTTCCTGGGTCATGCCCGACCTCGGAAGATCAACACGTCGCAGCCCCACCTAGGCACAACAGAGAGGTCAGCACGCCGGTATAAATCCTATACGCGGAGGGGTCTGGGCCCATCTCCCATTGCACACCTGCATGTTGCGTGGGCTGTCGGAAGCAGACCTAGCAACCTCCATTACAAAGGAAGTCACGTTACGCGGTCCAATCTGGCGCGCGCCGCTCAGTCGCTGACGTCACAAAGGCTTCGGCTGATACCACGACGTCGAGTGCCCATATCTTTCCCGCGTAGTTGGTTAGTGCGTATAGGCCAATGGCCAGACTCAGATCAAATACCAAGATCTCGTTAAGCGTGTTATTATGAAATAACCGCGGACGCCGACCAGGGCCAGGCCCACCTGTCTCCCAGGTGGTCTCAACCCGCCCTGTCGCTCCGCCACAAAGATCCACCCAGAGGGCCGTCGGGACAAAGGTCCTTTCAGCCCCCAATCCGTGAATCACTCGCGGGTACTCCTCGAGCCGACCCGACTTTAGTCACCATCTTTAGTATGTATATATGTATAGTATATACCCGTGATCACCTCCCGAGTGATCACGGCCCAATAGTATAGCAAGGCAGACTGACAAGAATGTAGGGCCAATGATGATAAACTAGCACCCTATACTAAGAATTTAGGATTGCGGGTAAGGTATCAATGATTGTAACAACAATGACAGGCTATGCATCAGAATAGGATTAACGGAAAGCAGTAACATGCTACACTACTCTAATGCAAGCAGTATAGAGAAGAATAGGCGATATCTGGTGATCAAGGGGGGGCTTGCCTGGTTGCTCTGGCAAGAGAGAGGGGTCGTCAACACCGTAGTCGTACTGGGTAGCAATGGCGTCGGTCTCGGTGTCTAGCGAGAGAAGAGGGGGAAGAAACAATAAATATTAAGCAAACAGATGCATAGAGATGCATGACAAGACAAGTATCGGTACTAGGGGTGCCCTAACGCGGTATGAGGTGATACCGTTGAAGGGGGGAAACATCCGGGAAAGTATCCCCGGTGTTTCGCGTTTTCGGATAGATGGATCGGAGGTGAAATGTTGCAGGTTCACTATGTTAGGGACGCGTGACGGACGAACGGGCTGCGTGTCTGGTTTCGTCTCGTCGTTCTGAGCAACTTTG
>NW_021192433.1:0-1062 GCF_002162155.2 Triticum dicoccoides | reverse complement strand
GCATATCGTGCGAGATTACCAAACTCCCTGCTGTAAACATCCACAGAAAGTCGGCCTTGGGTGAAACTGCAAAATTCTTCACGTTTGCGGTCCATGAGACCCTCCGGAATATGATGCTCACGGAAAGCCTCGCTGAACTCAGCCCAAGTAGTGACATGGCCCGCTGGGCGCATAGCTCCATAATTTTCCCACCATAGACTGGCGGGGCCTTCAAGATGATATGCAGCAAAGGTGACCTTGTCAGCCTCCGCTACCAGCGCGGAACGCAGTTTGTGAGAGATACTGCGAAGCCAGTCATCAGCGTCGAGAGGCTCGACGGAGTGGTGGAACGTGGGTGGATGTAATTTGATAAAATCACTGAGTGACACCACGTTAGTCCTCTGATGGTGTGCCGTGTTCTGTTCAATACGCTCCAACAAACGGTTGGTCTCCTGCTTGTTTCTCTCAGCTTCCATCATAACCTCGGCTAGTGAAGGAGGATGAGGCAGATTTTCATTCCTGCCTTCACTACCTTCGGCCTGCTCTTGAGAAGCAGGGTTAGCGCGCGTGTTGACCATCCTAGGTAACAAGACAATGATTTAGTCAGAATGATAAAATTCCGACATAGGATACAGAATGTAAGGAATAACTCGAAATGCAAGATGATCATCCGTATGACATGGTAAAACAGAAACTGCTTCTTTTATTCCATCGTCATACACACCATACAGGGTTTAGTACAAGACCAAACAAAGTACTATTACGGTGAGAAAAGGATTACATCTCATCGGAGGCATTCCAAGCTCCTATACATTATTCTTCTACACCTCCGGAAAGAGTACAACTAGGTCATATCCCACGAGTCACGCGGGACGATAGACGACACAGCTAGTGCGAACTAGTGATACTACCACTAACTCAGACCGATCCGTAGTAGTCCTCGTAAAAGTCACCTCCATAGCCTGGAAGCTCAACATGATCATCCGGAAACAGACGATCTCGCGGAGCTTGTGGACCATAGGGGCTAGGATGAGGCCTTGGACCAACAGACGGTGGCCTGCGGGGACCGCGAGGTGGGGTGAT
>NW_021192432.1:0-1635 GCF_002162155.2 Triticum dicoccoides | reverse complement strand
CACGAACGATACAAGTTCCCCGCTGAATTCGAAAACACAAGCCTCAAAGGGAATAAAGTGAACAATGCTGCCCTCACGAAGATGAGCAAGGCCCTGTCTACTTGGAAAAGCAATGTGAAGAGAATGATCGAGAAAGGTGAGAGTTATGAGAAGATCAAGGAGAAAAATCCTTCGATCACCGAAGATGACTACAACGACTTCAAGATCAATTGCTCGAGCACCGCAAGCTCCCAATCAAGTGAGTGGGGGAAACAAATGCGGGAGCTGAACATAGGGGAACACACACTCGGTCCCGGCGGTTACAGAGTGGCGGAGCCTATATGGGACAAGGAGGAGGAGGACCGTGCCGAGCAAGGCCTACCGCCCCTCTTCGATAAATACGGTGACAAGCAGACCAGGAACTTTGTCAGGGCCCGGTACAAGAAGGACCCGAAAACAAAGGAGCTAACCACGGATCCGAAGACCAGGCGGCTTGAGCTTGTTCTGGTAAGGAATACACCCCCGCGTAATTAGCTCCATATGGTTGCATTCTAATTAATGAAGCCGAATTTCTAAATGGTTCACATTCCTTCCGCAGGCGACTGAAAGCAGTAGCGCGGGGTCGACTCAGAGCAACCCTTGGGACACCACTCTAAATAGGGGGTTGAATATAATGAAGAACAAGGATAAGCTCAGTAAGCCGACGTCAGCTGGTCGTGTGGCCGGCAAAGGCTTGTCGACAAAATGGGGGTCATACTATACCGCTGGTGTGCGGAAGGAGAAAAAGACCAGCTCGGAAAGCCAGGCGCGAGAGGTTCAATAACTCAAGGCACAGGTGGCGCGGATTCCGGAGATTGTCCAAGAGCAAGTGGAACAACGACTCGGAGCGACGATCACCGCCCTTGTGCCTACCTTGATCTCGGGGTTGAGTGCGTGGATTGCGGGCGGCCAACAGGGGCCGCCCCCGATTCCTAGCTTCACGGCCAGCAACTCGCATAATGCGATGGCGGGGCCATTGGTGCCTCCGGCGGAGGCGGCATTGGTGTCTCCGACGCCGGCACGGGAGCTTAGTGCACCCGGGTGTACGCCGGCCGGCACCTCTTCAGCAAGCGGCCGCTCCGTCAACTGCACGCCCGCCGTTGGCGGTGCCTCGACATTAGCCGAGCTCGACGTCATCATCACGGTAACTAATTAAGCCTCTCTCGGCCGAGGACTTCATCTCCTTTCCTTTGACTGGGCATCCCTGACGCCCTACATGTTTTCGCAGGGCGCCGCCGACGTTCCGTGCACTCTCCTCCACTTCGTGAACAACGAGTTGGTCGATGTCGCCAAGGGCAAAATCGTTCAACCGGGCAACCCCTTGTTCCACGGTACCCAGATGCCACCCAACTTGTTTAGGGTTCAACTGGTTCGGGTGCTGCCAGGCTGCGACGACTTGTTACCTCCGATTCGACCCGTCGGGGCCGACGATGATGACGTGATGACCCTCAGCGCCTGCCTGAGCTGGCCCCTGCTTTGGCCGAAGAGCCAGATTCGTTTGGGGGCGGGGGACACCACCCCAAAGACAACACCGCCAGTCGTGCCGGCGCCAAGTCGGCCCCATGGCAAGACCGCCGTAACGGTGCCGGACATCCCTATGCCACTGGATCCAAACAT
>NW_021192431.1:0-5148 GCF_002162155.2 Triticum dicoccoides | reverse complement strand
CCCCCCCCCCCCGATGGCGGGGGGGCCAGCCTACGCCGCTGGTGTCCTCTGTTCTAGCAGAGCTGCCCGGCGGTCTATTGACAGTGTTGAAGAACGCGCCTATAGTCGATGAGCATCGGGCCCTTGTGGGCGAGGTGGTTGAAAGGATTCAGTCTGTCGAGAGCAGGCTGAATGCGTCCTGCCTTAGTCTCATAAAGGCTTTTGAGGTATGTCTCCTAGGAAACCCTTAAGGAATTGTCATAATATAAGTAGTAGCCCCTGATACACGGTCCGGTGAAGGAGATAGAGCCTGGCAGGGGATCAAACCCACTGCCTTCGCAGGAGCCTGTGATAATGACTTATACCCTGTGGTGTGAAAATAGGGATCCGCAGGGAGGACTTCCACTTTGGAGGTGGAAGTGTCCGAACTGAAGCAGAACCTTGCACGGTCCAAGGAAGAACTCGGCCATGTGAGGAAGCAACTGGAAGACAAGCAAGGTATGTTGAAAACATTTGTCTTGGAGTTGGCATGAACGCATGGTTGTGTAGAATAAAAAACTTTAGTATTGTGTGCTCTAGGAGCGTGTGCCGAATACGAGGCACTAAAGAAAGCTTTGGCTGATGCCAACAAGAAGGCTGAGGCCGAGCAGGTGCTTCGTGAAAAACACGAGGCCAGGGTTCTCGCCGCTGAGCGGGAGCTCTAGGAGGCCTGAAAAGTGGTAGCTAGTAAGGCCTTCTGTATTCTTAGCTTTGCGTATGTTAAAATGTAAAGAATTCGAGCGGCAGGATGAATTCTTATTTTTTCAGGGGCTTTTGCGGATCTTCCTCGCAGCATATCAGATGCTGCTCAATTCTATCGCACTGAGGAGAAGAAGACTGCGGAGAGGGATTTCTGGTCACAGTATCTGGCGCCGAACTATCTGGTGTCATTTATTGACCAGATGAAATAGCTGATTGAACTGCACCAGGCGGATGAACTAGCCATGAAGGACTTAGTTATCCGGCTGTGGCCTGCGGATCCGATTCCAAGCTGCTACTTCGCACTCGTCAAGCGGATCGTGGGCGACTGTCCTCGGCTAGATGCTATCAAGCGGTCAGTCTGCATAGAAGGCGCGCGTATGGCGTTTGCCCATGGGAAAGTTCATTGGGGGAGGCTTGACGCGGAAATGCTGCTCACTAAGGGGCCGCCGGAGGGTAAGGAACACCGCAAGCCCGAGCTGTATTATGCAGGTGTGATGAAGGGGGCCCACCTTGTAGCGGACAAGTGTACCAAAGACATCATATTTCCCTGAGGCCATCTGTGCCACTTGTTGTAATATGGGATAATGGCAGGTTTGTTATATATTGCTTGTTTTATTTGAACATATGTTCTTCCTGTGCGGCTGTTTATTGTATGCGAATTCTGGGAGTTGGCCAGTCGTTGGCTTCTGCCCCCTTGTTAAAAGGATACGGGGGTGTTCAGGATATATCAGAACGCTCTTTATCCCATACTTGGGTCCTTTTAAGGAGGTGTATCTTTCCGCGAACTAGGGAATCGGACTATAGGGCTTTATTACTCTCACTTAGCCATAGGAATTTGAGTATGGTCGGCGTAGCCCCTAGTGTTTGGAAGGCCGAACTAGGGGCTCTATTGGCGCCTGATCATAAGACCGATCCGTCGCACTTAGCATTTATGATGGCGTTATGCGGATTAAATCTTTATGGATTTTATGACCTCTCGAACAGCGGACCGACTCTCGCTTCATCATGACAGTCGGTTTTCGGCTTTCTCTACTGAGGTGCTCGTCTGGCTGAACCGGTACACAATCGCAGTAGTTCTCCCAGCGCTACCTTAGCCGATAGAACGGAACGTAAGGTACCACAACATGGGAGCCGGGCAAACCCAACCAATGACCCAAGATATGATTCGGAGCAGATGCATATAGTGCAATAAGTTCGGCGTGCCGAACGACCGAAAAGGTGGTCGGACATGCTTGCCGTACTATGGAGCCCCTGGTGCAACCAGGCGAACGTGGAGCATGGCTTTCATTTTCGGCAAGGAGGTGTCGGCGATAAACGACAACCGGTAATTGCTATTTAAGCATTGTAGTAGAGTTTTATGTCTATGCATATTAGTATGATGTATGGAAAGAGGTGTTGTTTGACGGAACCTGTTATGGCCGAACTGGAGGGGGCTGTGAGCGGGTCGAGAATGAATCCGAACTTCCTTCTACTTGAATGTTCCTTCCTTTGTGTGTCCGGGATAATTCCATGCCGCCAGTTCCGTTCTGCGCCAATTGTTAGTTTGCAAATGCGAAATGTTTGAAGACAGCCAGGTGTCCTCTTTGTTGTTGCTCCCAGGGTCCCTAATCGGGCCCTAGTGTGCCCAGTCGTTAGACCGTGAGGTAGTGCAGACTCGACAGTGGATGTCTGGATGGTTGGCCTGGGTGATTTACCACGTAGAATCTAGTTGACGTGGTTTTTCCTGTTAGCATACGGTAAGCTATCGTATGGGAAGGTGCCGAGGATTTATTCTTTGGCGTAGCATTTTTGGATGGTCTGAAAGCAACCGTTTAGAGTGGTGGGCCAACAGAACTTGGCCTTTGCGCCTGACATCTTTTAGGAGATGTTTTCCATGGCGTCATACCCTTGTGGGTCTTGTGTGTTATGGAGCCCCCGGACTACTAGGTCCAGAGGTGCTGCAATTAACTTGCCGTGGTTTAGGTGGTCCTGGGCGGTCGGCCGTACTGTTACGTTTTGGGGGGGTTCTTGACGAGGCACCTCCCCTTTATTTCTTCCGGCGTGCGACCAACCATTTTGTTTTGAGAATCCTGCATTCTCTATTGGTATGCTTTGCCGTCCTTCCCAGGGTACCGTGAATTTCACACGGCTGATCCAGCGTGTATCTTCGGTTGAGTAGGCTTGTGTTGATTTTGCCCGTTTGTCGGACAGACCGCTGCCGGACTTGGCACCAGCTTCCTTGTTTTGATGTTTATGACCTTTATGCCGAGGTCTGAGGGTGCCTCTTCGTATATGCTGCTTGTCGCCTTGACCCGTAGTGATGCATGGGCGTCTGTGTGCGTGCCCGTGGTTTTCCTTCTCAAGTTGTGGTAGCCAGTTGTGCCGTGTGTTCCATTTATTGGGGCTCTCGAGTTCGTATTTTTCGGCGGCCAGTATCTTGGTCCACCTATCCTCTAGCGCATCTTGGTCAGCTATGAGCTGCTCTTGTTTCCTTTGCAGCCTCCTTGCTGTAGCCATGAGCCGTCGCTTGAAGCGAACTTGCTCCACTGGGTCCTCTGGTACACCCAATTCGTCGTTGCCGAGGCTTGCCTCATCGTCGGAGGGGAGTGTGTGGTTGTCCCCCATTGCCTCGTCGCCATTAGTTTCCTTCGGAGTGTCCACCATATATATATCATATTAGGAGGTGGCCGTCCACCGCCACGTCAGCGGTGGTCCTACGATTCTCCAGCATCGTCATCCATACAGTTGATGTCTTCGGAGTCGAAGTCAAGCACGGCGGTTAGATCATGGGTCGGGCAATGAAGTGGGTGGTGGGTGGGCAACGAATTCTGTCGTTGTCTACTTCCCACTCGAGCCGAACATACTTCGGCCCGGAGTCCCCTGACAAGGAGAGAGACTTCAATAAGTCCAGCATGTCGCCAAAGGGCGAGTGCTGAAAAACATCTGCCGCGGTGAACTCCATCGCCAGAGCCCAACCAGGATCAGCGGGCTCGGGGCGCGCTGACAGGAACCTGCGTCCAGATAAGAATCCGGGGGTCCGGAGTCACAGGTTCCCTCAGAGGTGAAACCTATGTTCGCCTCCATCGCCGATGAAAGTATGGCCTGCGGGGCGGGGTCCAACCCTCCATCCTTAGGCGAAGCAACCTGTCCTGGATTTATACCCGAGGTTTCTGCCAGGACGATATCCCGAGTGACGTCTGACAGCAGGTCTAAGCCGTGCTCATCGCGAGTGTTCGGCGCTTCTGGCGCTGGCCCGAATCCGTCGAAGATCAAGTCTCCGCGGATATCCGCCGTGTAGTTCAGGTTTCCAAACCTTATTTGATGGCCAGGGGCATAGCTATCAATCTGCTCCAGGTGGCCAAGCGAATTCGCCCCTAGCGCGAACCGTCGAACACGAAGATCTGTCCGGGGAGGAAAGCCTCACCCTGGACAGCGTCGTTACTGACGATTGAAGGAGCCATCGAGCTTGACAGCGACGTCACAGAGGAACTCTCAATGAAAGCACCAATGTCGGTGTCAAAACCGGCGGATCTCGGGTATGGGGTCCCGATCTATGCGTCAAGCCTGATGGTAACAAGAAGTAAGGGACACAGGTGTTTACCCAGGTTCGGGCCCTCTCGATGGATGTAAAACCCTACTTCCTTCTTAATAAATATTGATGATATGGGTAGTACAAGAGTAGATCTACCACGAGATCGTAGAGGCTGGACCCTAGGAGCTAGCCTATAATGGTATGAATGTAATTGTGATCGGCCTTCTAAGGACCAACCTCTCCGGTTTATAGAGATACCGGAGAGGGCTAGGGTTTACATGGAGTCAGTTACAAGGAAGGAAATATAATATCCAGATCGCCAAGCTTGCCTTCCACGCCAAGGAAAGTCCCATCCGGACACGGGCCGAAGTCTTGAGTCATGTATCTTCACACTTCAATAGTCCGGACGTTGTACACAGTCCTGCTGTACGGATACCCCTTAATCCAGGACTCCCTCAACCACGGCGAGAGAACTTCTGGAATTTCTTCATGAGCATTGCTAGTTCTTGATCAATTCTTCAGGGTCACCAAGGCTGCTACAAGACTCTTCACCTTCAGATTCAGAGACTGCCTTGGCCTTCAGTGCACGTGATCTTCCAAAGCTCGGTCCATAGAGGTCTCTCTTGTCAGCAAGCTAGAACTCATGAGTGTTTAGCCTCTCGAGGATATCAGTGGCATCTAGTGACTTCTAATCAGCTCGCTCTTTAATGAGCAGTGCAAGGGTATCGAACGAGGAATCAAGTGATCTCAGCAATTTCTTCACCACCTCATGGTTGGTGATGTCAGTGGCACCAACTGCTTGAAGCTCATTTGAGATGTCAGTGAGGCGATGGAAGGTTTGCTGAACATTTTCATTGTTGAGTCCTTTGAAGCGGTTGAAGAGATTGCAAAGAACAACAACTCGGGAGTCACGTTGA
>NW_021192430.1:0-4398 GCF_002162155.2 Triticum dicoccoides | reverse complement strand
ACTTTGAGGACTACATGAAACAAGTTTACCATTGAACTTCAGTTCCCTAACTGTCCCACTGATTGCCTATTCAAAATAAATGCTTTGTTTATGAAGTGAATGCCGCTGGCTAAGGATGCAGATGTTGTTGTTGTTGAAGACTTGATGATCAGCATTTGCGCTACTCCTCATAGCTTGCTTCAGGTGATGCTCCCTCAAATTCGATTAGATTTCTTTTATTTTGTGCCAACGGGCTGGTCTACGTATCGCTATTTTGTTTATATTTCTACGTATGCATTGTCTCGTGATATTGGTGTATCATTGTGAGCCTAAGACTGCCCGGATGTTCTCCCCGATGTATGGTGGTACTCTGCCACGTTGGTTTTATTTATAATGTCAGGTACTAATGACTTTTCTCTAAAAAATGTATCACTAGCATGGGGATAGCTCGAATGGAATAGTGAATTGCTCCTCTATGGTGCTGCTCCTATCCCCATCATCATATACACGGTTGATTGCTCACATAGACAACTTGACATTTGTTCAATAATTAGGGCCAATGGAGAGCACATTCAAATAGAATGACATGCCAATAGAAACTGAAGCCAAAAGTGACATCCCATATCTTGAGGAAATAGCACCGCAAGTGCAGTTGGGTGGCTCCTATCAGCATCATATATCATCCAAAACTATATCAGCATTATATGCGAGATAAATATGTGGACATTTTCTTCTTTTTTCTTATATTTGTGAAGTTGTGAACTTGATGCTTGGTAAAAGTACATGCAGTTCTATGGTACCTCTCAAATAGTGGGCAACTCTTGATGCTAAATTTTTTGGGTGGCTCACAACCTGGGCGTGCGTTTTCGACTGTAAAATTCCAATGCCAAATGAATCGCCCAGGTTACCATAAGACCAACTGACTCGCCATTCTGGAAGGGGCTGATGAGAATGAAAGACTTATTCTTTCGTAGGGTCAAATTCTTGGTTGGCAATGGGATGTCAACATGATTTTGGGAGGATACGTGGTTAGGAGTGACATCCCTGGCCGTATAATATCCCACCCTTTATAACATTGTGCACGGTGAAGAGGATTACGTTGGCACAGTGTTCCAAACGATTCCCTTGAATATTCAGTTCAGACGCGCGTTAGTTGGTGAGCGATGGACTGCCTGGATACACTTATTTCGGAGAGTTATAAATGTTCAACTCTCCGACCAGGCGGATTCGACGGAGTGGAAATTAACTAAAAATAGGGATTTATGGTGAAATCCTTCTATTTGTATTTAATTAACTCTGGCCCAATCTAAAGATCATTGCATATTTGGAGGGTTAGGGCGCCCTTGCGTATTAAAAATTTTATGTGGTTCATCCACAAGCAAGTAATACTCACCAAGGACAACTTAATTAAGAGGCGATGGGTAGGTAGTTCACATTGTTGTTTCTGTGATCAAGATGAAACAAGACAACATTTATTCCTTGAATGCCCACTTGCCAAATTGCTTTCGAGAATGATTCATATAGCCTTCAACATTAATCCTCTAGTTCACATTGAGTCGTTGTTTGGAACGTGGTTAGCTGGGGTTGAGCATAATACTGCGGCTCATATTCGGATTGGAATATGTGCTCTTTTGTGGGCTATATGGAACTGTAGGAATGATTTGATGTTTAACAGAAAACGCACTTTAACTTTCTTGCAGGTCATCTTCAGAGCTACCGCATGGATCCGTATGTGTTCCTTCCTCACTACTATGGACTCCAGGGAGCCTTTGGTTACTGGGTGAAACCAGTGGGAGATGGTAGCACGGACTATATTCAACCGGTTTGGATGGCGGTCGCATAACAGGAAGGAGTCTAGGGAGCTTATCGTTCATATTGCCGTACAGGTTGTGTTTTCCAGCATGTTTTTTTTTCTTCTTTTCTCTCCCCACTTGTGAGCTGTAATAATTTTATGACTTTGTGCTACTTCGTGGATCTTTTAGTAAGATGGCTGCATGCATCATTATGATCCAGAGGCCGGGGGTACGCCTCCATTTCCGAAAAATTGGAAATTTTAATGTGACACATTGATTATTGACGGGTGATGGGAATTTTCTCTATGTGCTTTCAGAGATATTCAATAATGTTTAACTATAGATAATTGCCCCGGCAAAAAATTGTCTGTGTGGTTTGAGATAGCTAAGAATTGTTAACTATAGATAATTGGCTTGTATCCTTTAGCCATTGTTTTAGATTGATACAGGATATTCATACTTAATGATCATTCCCTATGTTAGGATTGCATTACAACTTCACAAATTATTTATTTGCGTTACAGTGCTACATGCTGGCAGACTAGCATGAATTATTCTTTTGAATGATAATACGTCCTAGACATATCTATATTTTTTAAGCACCGGTGACTATGCAAACAAACAAAACTGGGCGCTACTAGGAGACTAAACCCCGGATTTAGTTGACAAAAGCTGGATTTTATAAGTTCAAAATAAAGTATCATGTGGATATAAATGTTGTGAGCACACACCCGACCTGTGCATAGATAGAATGTACACAAACAACGCCAACGCATACATACAAAAATTAACTCCGGTAACTAGCAAAGTCTAATAAGACGAAAGATATGCATTGTTGGAGATAAAAATAACTCTGAAGGGATGGAAACAATAATCAACAATCTACAATAGCAACGGTATCTGCCAAACCATCTCTTGACATTGCTAGTTCATCAAGAAAAGATTCTCCAATAGCTATGCCTTCATCTCCAACAGCTACGCCCTCAGGAAGGGAACGATATATACTCAAGCACAGTCCTGTTAGGTCACAGTAGCACCCTCGCGCATGCCTACCCTCGAACCTGATCTGCCCCAACGATCACATGGCTTTGCGTCCCTATGATGCCACCGTTTGGTAGCACCCGGCGCAGCATCATTTTCCTATCTCATATGCGGACAGTTCCCTCACTTTTCAAGCTTTATACGCCACTTATTTCCCGACTAGACTATATATATGCACACGCTCTATATGTTCTTTCACCAAAAGAATAATGTGGATAAGACTTTGGTGATGCTGGAAAGAAAAATCACAACACTCGTGCGGTCGATCCCTAGCCAGAGATATATATACCAAAAGAAAGAAAACATAGAACCTTTAAATGCCGTGGGAATGGAAGAGCTAACCTTAATCCAGTGTAAGGGTGGCTTGTGCTGAGTTCTCGCCGGAGGTAGACGAAGTACCACCTGCCTTGGGGCGAGTATATGTAAGACATCATTGAATAGTCAAGGGAGGCAAGTGGTTAGTAACTCTTGTCTCAACCTTCAGCCAAGCTGTCAGCATGCCATGTGACGCGCGCGGTGCTACACCACTCACCCCAAGTACCACTTGGGCAGTAGCTTCCGAGAAGGTGCACTTGGGCATCACTTATCTTCCAAGAAGAAATATCAGCATCATGTGGACGAAATTTGTGTGGGCAGATTTTTTTTCTCTTTCCAATGAGAACACTGCGTATATATATATAGAAATAGTACCTGCACTAATTGTAGGAGCATTGCATCTGGCTAAAATTATTGTGCAACTCGCACGCGGTTGGAGACCCTTGATATGTTTCTATTTGCCGTCTTGGTCGTCTCATAATTATTGGGCGGCTTCTACCAGCATCATGTGGATAAAATTTGTGAACATTGGATGCTTAGAAATAGTACACCCATTATTAATTAAATAATTGTAGGAGCTAGAATTATTAGCCAACTTGCACACAGTTGGCGACCCGGCCTTGACGTGTTTTTTACTTGCCGTCTTCGTCGTCTCATAATCAAATGCCAATATATATAGTGGTGGGTGTATATAGACTGTACATTTACCAAGTCCTCCATCTCAACACGCAATGCCAGCTCCACGTGACATTATTGACTCTACTATAAGCAAAGCTGCAGGTTGCGAACTTGGTTGTAAATTTAAGGCCACCATGGAGCTTGGCGTCCATTTGGCATTTTTGGTCCATGGAGGCCATAAAATTAAAAAAAATTTAAGTTCAAAAAAGTTTAGAAAAAATGCACATATACCTAGACACATAATGTACATGTGTGCAAATTTGCAGCTCGAAATAAATTAAAATGAGAGGTACATAAATAAGAAGTTTGTGACTTCTTAGCATTTGTACCGTTCATCCTCAATGCCTATGATTTTG
Organism: Triticum dicoccoides; assembly: GCF_002162155.2. Taxonomy (NCBI): domain Eukaryota; kingdom Viridiplantae; phylum Streptophyta; class Magnoliopsida; order Poales; family Poaceae; genus Triticum; species Triticum dicoccoides. Next base: position 236 of record NW_021192430.1, on the reverse strand, counting down.
TTTCTTTTTCTTGCAGCTCGCAATTCAATGTATTTTATCCTGAAATATTTTGCCGAGCACGTCCAAATAAACAACCAAAAGGACCAAGTCGTGTCCGCGTGCATCAACCAGTTGAAAGAACATGCATGCCACTCGTCGGTCGAGGTACCACTTGGCTTGATGAAGCAGCAAACCAAGGTGCGGTTGAGCGAGTCCCACCAGCATGATATATCTTCCCAAGAAAACATCAGGATCAT
>NW_021192429.1:0-3947 GCF_002162155.2 Triticum dicoccoides | reverse complement strand
GATGAGTCAACTTTAGTTAAAAGGCGTCCCAATGATTCAGAGTTTTTAGATCTTGATGCTAAATTTGGTAAAAGTGGGATTGGAGAGGTCAAGACTATAAATAGCATTGAACCCACTATCTTGGATTTCAAGGAATTTAATTATGATAATTGTTCTTTAGAAAGTTTTATTTCCTTGTTGCAATCCGTTGTGAATTCTCCTCATGCCTATAGTCAAAATAAAGCTTTTACCAAACATATTGTTGATGCCTTGATGCAATCTTATGATGAACTTAATTTGGAAGTTTCTATACCTAGAAAACTTAACGATGCATGGGAACCTACCATAAAGATTAAAATTAAAGATCATGAGTGTTATGCTTTATGTGATTTGGGTGCTAGTGTTTCCATGATTCCGAAACCTTTATGTGATATTCTAGGTTTCCATGATCTTGATGATTGCTCTTTAAATTTGTACCTTGCGGATTCCACCATTAAAAAGAAAATGGGAAGGATCAATGATGTTCTCATTATTGCAAATAGGAATTTGGTGCCCGTAGATTTTATCGTTCTTGATATAGATTGCAATCTTTCATGTCCAATTATTCTTGGTAGACCTTTCCTTAGAACGATTGGTGCGATTATTGATATGAAGGAAGGGAATATTAGATTCCAATTTCCATTAAGGAAAGGCATGGAGCACTTTCCAAGAAAGAAAGTCAAATTACCTTATGAATCTATCATCCGAGCTACTTATGAATCGAGTGCCAAAGATGGCACTACTTAGATCTATCCTCTCTTTTATGCCTAGCTAGGGGCATTAAACGATAGCGCTAGTTGGGAGGCAACCCAATTTTATTTTAGTTTCTTTGTTTTTGATTCTGTTTAGTAATAAATTTTGCATCTACCTGCTGTTTAGATGTGCTTTTATGTTTTAATTAGTGTTTGTGCCAAGTAGAACCTATAGGATAACCTATGGTGATAGTTAATTTGATTCTGCTGAAAAACAGAAACTTTGCACGCATAAAAATAGTTTTGGTAATTCACAGAAACATGCTTTTGTGTTGATTCTTTTTGATGTAGATCAATAGACAAATTACGCAGGACTTCCTATTTTGGTAGGATTTTTAGAGTTCCAGAAGTATTTGAGAGTTACAGATTGCTACAGACTGTTCTGTTTTGTCAGATTCTGCTTTTCGTGTGTTGTTTGCTTATTTTGATGCATCTATGGCTAGTATGTAAGGGTATGAACCATAGAGAAGTTGGAATGCAGTAGGTTTAACACCAATATAAATAAAGAATGAGTGCATTACAGTACCTTATGTGGTGGTTTTTCCTTCTTGCACTAACGGAGCTTATGAGATTTCCTGTTGAGTTTTGTGTTGTGAAGTTTTCAAGTTTTGGGTAAAGATTTGATGGATTATGGAATAAGGAGTGGCAAGAGACTAAGCTTGGGGATGCCCAAGGCACCCCAAGATATTCAATAATAGCCAAAAGCCTAAGCTTTGGGATGCCCCCGGAAGGCATCCCCTCTTTCGTCTTCGTTTATCGGTAACTTTACTTGGAGCTATATTTTTATTCACCACATGATATGTGTTTTGCTTGGAGCGTATTGTATGATATTAGTCTTTGATTTTTAGTTTACCATAATCTTCCTTGCCGTACACACCTTTTGGGAGAAACCCACTTGATTGGAATTTAATAGAATACTCTATGTGCTTCACTTATATCTTTTGAGCTAAATAGTTTTTGCTCTAGTGCTTCACTTATATCTTTTAGAGCACGGTGGTGGCTTAATTTTGTAAAAATTGTTGATCTCTCATGCTTCACTTATATTATTTTGAGAGTCTCTTAGAACAGCATGATATTTGCTACGGTTATAAAATTGGTCCTAGAATGATGGGCATCCAAGTTGGGTGTAATAAAAACTATCATAGGAAGTGAATTGGATGCTATGATCAATTTGATACTTGATAATTGTTTTGAGATATGGAGGTAGTGATATTAGATTCATGTTGGTTGGGTGATTATGAATTTAAAGAATGCTTGTGTTGAAGTTAGCAAGTCCCATAGCATGCACGTATGGTTAAAGTTGTGTAACAAATTTGAAACATGAGGTGTTCTTAGATTGTGCATCCTTATGAGTGGCGGCCGGGGACGAGAGATGGTCTTTTCCTACCAATCTATCCCCCTAGGAGCATGCGCGCAGTGCTTGGTTTTTGATGACTTGTAGATTTTTGCAATAAGTATATGAGTTCTTTATGACTAATGTTGAGTCCATGGATTATACGCACTTTCACCCTTCCATCATTGTTGGCCTCTTCGGTACCATGCATTGCCCTTTCTCACCTTGAGAGTTGGTGCAAACTTCGCCGGTGCATCCAAACCCCGTGATATGATACACTCTATCACACATAAACCTCCTTATATCTTCCTCAAAACAGCCACCATACCTACCTATTATGGCATTTCCATAGCCATTCTGAGATATATTGCCATGCAACTTTCCACCGTTCTGTTTATCATCATGACATGCATTATCATTGTCATATTGCCTTGCATGATCATGTAGTTGATATCGTATTTGTGGCAAAGCCACCATGCATAGTTTTTCATACATGTCACTCTTGATTCATTGCCTATCCCGGTACACCGCCGGAGGCATTCATATAGAGTCATATCTTATTCTAGTTTTGGGTTGTAATTCATGAGTTGCAAGTAAATAAAAGTGTGATGATCATCATTATTAGAGCATTGTCCCCAAATAAAAAAAAAGGCCAAAGAAAAAAGAAAAAAAGGAAAGTCCAAAAGAAAAGAAAAAAAAGAAATGCCCAAAGAAATAAAAGAAAAAAATGAAAATAAAAATAAAAAGGGGGCAATGTTAATATCTCTTTTTCCACGCTTGTGCTTCAAAGTAGCACCATGTTCTTCATATAGCGAGTCTCATATGTTGTCACTTTCATATACTAGTGGGAATTTTTCATTATAGAACTTGGCTTGTATATTCCTATGATGGGCTTCCTCAAAATGCCCTAGGTCTTCGTGAGCAAGCAAGTTGGATGCACACCCACTTGTTTCTTTTGTTGAGCTTTCATACATTTATAGCTCTAAGTGCATCCGTTGCATGGCAATCCCTACTCCTCATGTTGACATCAATTGATGGGCATCTCCATAGCCCATTGATTATCCTCGTCAATGCGAGACTTTCTCCTTTTTTGTCTTCTCCACACAATCCCCATCCCCATATTCTATTCCATCCATAGTGCTATATCCATGGCTCACGCTCATGTATTGCATGAAAGTTGAAAAAGTTTGAGATTATTTAAGTATGAAACAATTGCTTGGCTTGTCAGCGGGGGTGTATAAGATGGGAGCATCTTTGTGTGACAAAAATGAAACATAGCCTAACTATATGATTTTGTAGGGATGAACTTTCGTTAGCCATGTTATTTTGAGAAGACATGATTGCTTTGAGTAGTACGCTTGAAGTATTATTATTTCTTATGTCAATATGAACTTTTATTTTGAATCATTTGGATCTGAACATTCATGCCACAATAAAGAAAATTACATTGAGAATTATGCTAGGTAGCATTCCACATCAAAAATTCTATTTTTTATCATTTACCTACTCGAGGACGAGCAGGAATTAAGCTTGGGGATGCTTGATACGTCTCCAACGTATCTATAATTTTTTATTGTTCCATGCTACTATATTACCCATTTTGGATATTTATGGGCTTTACTTTACACATTTATATCATTTTTGGGACTAACCTACTAACCGCAGGCCTAGCCCGAATTGTTGTTTTTTTGCCTATTTTAGTGTTTCGAAGAAAAGGAATATTAAACGGAGTCCAAACAGAATGAAACCTTCGGGAGCGTGATTTTTGGAACGAACGTGATCCAGCGGACTTGGAGTGGAGGTCACGCAACAATCGAGGCACGAGAGTGGAGGGCGCCCCCCCC
>NW_021192428.1:0-3947 GCF_002162155.2 Triticum dicoccoides | reverse complement strand
GATGAGTCAACTTTAGTTAAAAGGCGTCCCAATGATTCAGAGTTTTTAGATCTTGATGCTAAATTTGGTAAAAGTGGGATTGGAGAGGTCAAGACTATAAATAGCATTGAACCCACTATCTTGGATTTCAAGGAATTTAATTATGATAATTGTTCTTTAGAAAGTTTTATTTCCTTGTTGCAATCCGTTGTGAATTCTCCTCATGCCTATAGTCAAAATAAAGCTTTTACCAAACATATTGTTGATGCCTTGATGCAATCTTATGATGAACTTAATTTGGAAGTTTCTATACCTAGAAAACTTAACGATGCATGGGAACCTACCATAAAGATTAAAATTAAAGATCATGAGTGTTATGCTTTATGTGATTTGGGTGCTAGTGTTTCCATGATTCCGAAACCTTTATGTGATATTCTAGGTTTCCATGATCTTGATGATTGCTCTTTAAATTTGTACCTTGCGGATTCCACCATTAAAAAGAAAATGGGAAGGATCAATGATGTTCTCATTATTGCAAATAGGAATTTGGTGCCCGTAGATTTTATCGTTCTTGATATAGATTGCAATCTTTCATGTCCAATTATTCTTGGTAGACCTTTCCTTAGAACGATTGGTGCGATTATTGATATGAAGGAAGGGAATATTAGATTCCAATTTCCATTAAGGAAAGGCATGGAGCACTTTCCAAGAAAGAAAGTCAAATTACCTTATGAATCTATCATCCGAGCTACTTATGAATCGAGTGCCAAAGATGGCACTACTTAGATCTATCCTCTCTTTTATGCCTAGCTAGGGGCATTAAACGATAGCGCTAGTTGGGAGGCAACCCAATTTTATTTTAGTTTCTTTGTTTTTGATTCTGTTTAGTAATAAATTTTGCATCTACCTGCTGTTTAGATGTGCTTTTATGTTTTAATTAGTGTTTGTGCCAAGTAGAACCTATAGGATAACCTATGGTGATAGTTAATTTGATTCTGCTGAAAAACAGAAACTTTGCACGCATAAAAATAGTTTTGGTAATTCACAGAAACATGCTTTTGTGTTGATTCTTTTTGATGTAGATCAATAGACAAATTACGCAGGACTTCCTATTTTGGTAGGATTTTTAGAGTTCCAGAAGTATTTGAGAGTTACAGATTGCTACAGACTGTTCTGTTTTGTCAGATTCTGCTTTTCGTGTGTTGTTTGCTTATTTTGATGCATCTATGGCTAGTATGTAAGGGTATGAACCATAGAGAAGTTGGAATGCAGTAGGTTTAACACCAATATAAATAAAGAATGAGTGCATTACAGTACCTTATGTGGTGGTTTTTCCTTCTTGCACTAACGGAGCTTATGAGATTTCCTGTTGAGTTTTGTGTTGTGAAGTTTTCAAGTTTTGGGTAAAGATTTGATGGATTATGGAATAAGGAGTGGCAAGAGACTAAGCTTGGGGATGCCCAAGGCACCCCAAGATATTCAAGAATAGCCAAAAGCCTAAGCTTTGGGATGCCCCCGGAAGGCATCCCCTCTTTCGTCTTCGTTTATCGGTAACTTTACTTGGAGCTATATTTTTATTCACCACATGATATGTGTTTTGCTTGGAGCGTATTGTATGATATTAGTCTTTGATTTTTAGTTTACCATAATCTTCCTTGCCGTACACACCTTTTGGGAGAAACCCACTTGATTGGAATTTAATAGAATACTCTATGTGCTTCACTTATATCTTTTGAGCTAAATAGTTTTTGCTCTAGTGCTTCACTTATATCTTTTAGAGCACGGCGGTGGCTTAATTTTGTAAAAATTGTTGATCTCTCATGCTTCACTTATATTATTTTGAGAGTCTCTTAGAACAGCATGATATTTGCTACGGTTATAAAATTGGTCCTAGAATGATGGGCATCCAAGTTGGGTGTAATAAAAACTATCATAGGAAGTGAATTGGATGCTATGATCAATTTGATACTTGATAATTGTTTTGAGATATGGAGGTAGTGATATTAGATTCATGTTGGTTGGGTGATTATGAATTTAAAGAATGCTTGTGTTGAAGTTAGCAAGTCCCATAGCATGCACGTATGGTTAAAGTTGTGTAACAAATTTGAAACATGAGGTGTTCTTAGATTGTGCATCCTTATGAGTGGCGGCCGGGGACGAGAGATGGTCTTTTCCTACCAATCTATCCCCCTAGGAGCATGCGCGCAGTGCTTGGTTTTTGATGACTTGTAGATTTTTGCAATAAGTATATGAGTTCTTTATGACTAATGTTGAGTCCATGGATTATACGCACTTTCACCCTTCCATCATTGTTGGCCTCTTCGGTACCATGCATTGCCCTTTCTCACCTTGAGAGTTGGTGCAAACTTCGCCGGTGCATCCAAACCCCGTGATATGATACACTCTATCACACATAAACCTCCTTATATCTTCCTCAAAACAGCCACCATACCTACCTATTATGGCATTTCCATAGCCATTCTGAGATATATTGCCATGCAACTTTCCACCGTTCTGTTTATCATCATGACATGCATTATCATTGTCATATTGCCTTGCATGATCATGTAGTTGATATCGTATTTGTGGCAAAGCCACCATGCATAGTTTTTCATACATGTCACTCTTGATTCATTGCCTATCCCGGTACACCGCCGGAGGCATTCATATAGAGTCATATCTTATTCTAGTTTTGGGTTGTAATTCATGAGTTGCAAGTAAATAAAAGTGTGATGATCATCATTATTAGAGCATTGTCCCCAAATAAAAAAAAAGGCCAAAGAAAAAAGAAAAAAAGGAAAGTCCAAAAGAAAAGAAAAAAAAGAAATGCCCAAAGAAATAAAAGAAAAAAATGAAAATAAAAATAAAAAGGGGGCAATGTTAATATCTCTTTTTCCACGCTTGTGCTTCAAAGTAGCACCATGTTCTTCATATAGCGAGTCTCATATGTTGTCACTTTCATATACTAGTGGGAATTTTTCATTATAGAACTTGGCTTGTATATTCCTATGATGGGCTTCCTCAAAATGCCCTAGGTCTTCGTGAGCAAGCAAGTTGGATGCACACCCACTTGTTTCTTTTGTTGAGCTTTCATACATTTATAGCTCTAAGTGCATCCGTTGCATGGCAATCCCTACTCCTCATGTTGACATCAATTGATGGGCATCTCCATAGCCCATTGATTATCCTCGTCAATGCGAGACTTTCTCCTTTTTTGTCTTCTCCACACAATCCCCATCCCCATATTCTATTCCATCCATAGTGCTATATCCATGGCTCACGCTCATGTATTGCATGAAAGTTGAAAAAGTTTGAGATTATTTAAGTATGAAACAATTGCTTGGCTTGTCAGCGGGGGTGTATAAGATGGGAGCATCTTTGTGTGACAAAAATGAAACATAGCCTAACTATATGATTTTGTAGGGATGAACTTTCGTTAGCCATGTTATTTTGAGAAGACATGATTGCTTTGAGTAGTACGCTTGAAGTATTATTATTTCTTATGTCAATATGAACTTTTATTTTGAATCATTTGGATCTGAACATTCATGCCACAATAAAGAAAATTACATTGAGAATTATGCTAGGTAGCATTCCACATCAAAAATTCTATTTTTTATCATTTACCTACTCGAGGACGAGCAGGAATTAAGCTTGGGGATGCTTGATACGTCTCCAACGTATCTATAATTTTTTATTGTTCCATGCTACTATATTACCCATTTTGGATATTTATGGGCTTTACTTTACACATTTATATCATTTTTGGGACTAACCTACTAACCGCAGGCCTAGCCCGAATTGTTGTTTTTTTGCCTATTTTAGTGTTTCGAAGAAAAGGAATATTAAACGGAGTCCAAACAGAATGAAACCTTCGGGAGCGTGATTTTTGGAACGAACGTGATCCAGCGGACTTGGAGTGGAGGTCACGCAACAATCGAGGCACGAGAGTGGAGGGCGCCCCCCCC
>NW_021192427.1:0-928 GCF_002162155.2 Triticum dicoccoides | reverse complement strand
CGGCAACGTCGCCCTTCGTCGGCCCGCTGCTCCTCCGGCCCCGCCGCGCCCGGATCCGGCGGGATCCGGCGGGATCCGCCTCCTCCGACCTCCCCGGCGCCGCCCCGCGCCCTCCTCCGGTGAAGCTCCGGTGAGTGCCTCTGTTTCCGTGCCAAACCCTAGATCTGTTTTCAGAGGGTATATTTTTCCCAAGTCCCCGAAATTTCCATGTTTCATATGCCCATCTTCATCATGCCGTAACTTTGCATCCGTAGCTCCGATTCATGCATATAGCATATCAAAATGTTCGCCTCATAGAGTACATCATTTCATCTCATTGTATCATTTTATTTTGAGTTCATCTTGATTCCTGAAATGCTGTTAGAAGAATGCTACTTGAGTTAATTGTCAGATCTGCTGCTCCATTTAGCTATGTCATTTTTGCCATGATTATTGTGTGCATGATATGCCCATGAGCTCTACATATGTTTTGTTAAGGGTTTTTCCATCTTTCCAGAGGTGCAACCCATGTATTTTTGTGATGTGTGTGGTGACTAGCACAAGCTTGCAAAGTGGTGCACTTGTTAATGCTGATTTCAGGGACTTAGCATTTCCACTAAGTCCTTGGTCTGGTTATCTCATTATGCCATATGTTCATGTTGTTTCCTAGTGATCCATGCCTCTTTTGAGGATGATCAGTAAGGATGTTTTGTTAATGTTGTGCTCTATCCATCCATGTCTTTGTTTGCAATTATGGAGCACCCTAGCTTGAATCAATCGAGCTCTACTTTTGATATTTCGTGAATCTGGGCAGATTGTCTACTTGTTAGCGATTTTGCCGAGGATGTTGTAGTTGATCCGTGCATGCTATATTATTGTTCTTGCCATGTCTAGCTCGTATAATGTGTATTCTTGATGGGTGTATGCTTAGATTGTCATGCCTTGCTCT
>NW_021192426.1:0-1800 GCF_002162155.2 Triticum dicoccoides | reverse complement strand
CAGTTTTACACAGGTCTTCCTTTGAAAAACTCCATTCAAACAACCCTTTATGCTTTCCAGAAATTCTACATCATTTTTGATCAACAATATGTCATCCCCATATACTTATCAAAATGTTGTAGTGCTCCCACTCACTTTCTTGCAAATACAAGTTTCTTGCAAACTTTGTACAAACCCAAAAGCTTTGATCACCTCATCAAAGCGTATGTTCCAACTCCGAGATGCTTGCTCTAGTCCATAAAAGGATCGCTGGTGTTTGCATACCTTTTAGAATCCTTAGGATCGACAAAACCTTCTGGTTGTATCACATACAGCCTTTCCTCACGGAAACCGTCAAGGAAACTTTGTTTTGACATCCATCTGCCAGATTTCGTAAATGAAAATGCAGCATCCGCTAACATAATTCTAACAGACTTTAGCATAGCTATGATTGAGAGAGTCTCATCACAGTCAACTCCTTGAACTTGTCAGAAACTTTGTTGAGACAAGTCGAGCTTCATAAATGGTGATATTACCATCAGCGTATGTCTTCTTCTTAAAGATCCATTTATTCTCAATGGCTTGCCGATCTTCGGGCAAGTCCACCAAAGTCCATACTTTGTTCTCATACATGGATCCTATCTCGGATTCCATGTCTCCTAGCCATTTGTTGGAATCCGGGCCCACCATCGCTTCTCCATAGCTCATAGGTTCATCCTTGTCCAACAACATGACTTTAAGATAGGGTTACCACGCTCAGAAGTCGTACACACCCTTGTCGACCTATGAGGTTCGATAGTAACTTGATTTGAAGCTCCATGATCATCATCATTAGCTTTCTCTTCAACTGACGTAGGTCCCACATAAACATCTTTCTACGCTGTGCAACTCTCTGGTTGAAGTGAACGTTCAACAACCTCATCAAGTTCTATCTTCCTCCCACTCAATTCTTTTGAGAGAAACTCTTTCTTGAGAAAGGTCATGTTCTTAGTGACAAACACTTTGCCCTCAGATCTGAGATAGAAGGTATACCCAATCGTCTTCTTTCAGTATTCTATGGAAACACAATTGTCCGCTTTGGGTTTGACCTTTTTCTGGCTGAAGCCTTTCGACATAAGCATCGCAGTCCCAAACTTTAAGAAATGACAATCTAGGTTTCTTGCCAAATCATAGTTCATATGGTGTCGTCTCCACGGACCTTAGATGGTGCCCTATTTAAAGTGAATGTAGTTGTCTCTAATGCATAACCCTAAAATGATAGTGGTAGATCGGTAAGAGACATCATAGCTCGCACCATATCCAATAGGGTGCGATTACGATGTTCAGACACACCATTACGCTATGGTGTTCCAGGTGGCGTCAACTGTGAAACGATTCCACCTTGTCTTTAGTGATTGCCAAACTCATAACTCAGATACTCTCCCCTTGATCAGATCGTAGGAACTTGTTCTTCTTGTTATGATTATTCTCAACTTCACTCTGAAATTGCTTGAACTTTTCAAACGTTTCAGACTTATGCTTCATTAAGTAAATATACCCATATCTACTCAATTCATCGGCGAAGGTGAGAAAATAACGATATCCACCGCGCGCGTCAACACTCATCGGACCGGACACATGAGCATGTATGATTTCCAACAAGTCACTTGCCCGTTCCATTGTTACAAAGAAAATGGGGTTTTAGTCATCTTGCCAATGAGGCATGGTCCGCATGTGTCAAGTGATTCAAAATCAAGTGACTTCAAAAGTCATCGGCACGGAGGCTCTTCATGCGCTTTACACCAATATGACCAGTGCCACAAGAAAGTGGTACTATCATTA
>NW_021192425.1:0-1128 GCF_002162155.2 Triticum dicoccoides | reverse complement strand
GAGGGACGAAGAGAACCATTTTCCTGCTCGTTGAACGAGGCGGGCCAATAGGCAAGGTTCTCGTCCATCGGTGGCTACCGAAATGTCATCAACAATAGTAACAGGGTCTTACTGACACGGTCGTACACCAAGGTGTTTACATAAGCAGAAGAATATTACTGCTTAGATCATATAGACCTCAAGAAAGGTTAAACCAAACAATGGAAAGGACATATGATTATCAGATTAATCAGGCGATGGAAAGGAAAAATGTGTCTTAGTCACATAATTCAGGGATATATCCTTCCCAAGGATAAGCAGAGCATGGTATCCGTGGCAGGATATCATGTAGAAAACCCTTTAGGTAAGGGGAGAGAAATTTCATGACACTACCCATACAAAGGTGTTTGGATAATTGATAAGGAAAATTTAGCATTTGCTTTAAATGTTCTTGTTAAAAATCGGAGTATCACAGACATGCTTCGAGATAGCATTGACATGGTCATCAGGTGAAGATCAGACTTTGGAAACACAAAGGATCCATCAGGAATAACTTGTAGAATAAGTCTTACAATTTCCTCATGGATGAATGGATAACCTTGCTGAAAAGGAATCTATAATGATAGGTCCTCCAGCCGGGGGGGGGGGTGCTAGGCATGACATCATGTTAGCGGGTCATCAAAGGATCAACATCATAACTCTTGGAAAGGTGTCCCAACCCTCATATCTGACCGAGATTCAGATCCGATTGGTGTCAGGATACCTCAGACTTAGTATACCTGAGAATAAAAGGTGCAACGCAAATTGACGAGATGACATTGTAAGATTCTCGGGGAAATGAACTATGAAGTGTTTTCCGTTATCAAGAGTCCATCATTAACCCCAGGAGAGGACAAGGAGGTGTCTGGTGAACTCAACGGCAATTCACCGAGATTCCCAAAAGATGGATTTCCACAATTAAGTGAACAAGGAGATAACATTGGTCAGATCAAATGATATAAGGAAGTATGCTCGAGGAAAACATACACAATTAAACATTGGTTGAAAGGTGCGCCCGAAATATGGGTTGGGTTGCACGACCAATGTCAGAATGGTGATTCAATAGTCAATAGCCTAAGAATGAACTTTCGACCATTAACTTCAAAAAAA
>NW_021192424.1:0-868 GCF_002162155.2 Triticum dicoccoides | reverse complement strand
TATATCCTTCCCAAGGACAAGCAGAGCATGATATCCATGTCAGGATATAATGTAGAAAACTCTTTAGGTAGGGGAGAGAATTTTCATGACATTGCCCATACAACGGTGTTTGGGTAATTGAGCAAGAAACATTTAGCATTGGGCTTCAAATGGTCTTGTTGAAAATCGGAGTACCATAGACATGCTTCGAGATAGCATTGACATGGTCATCAGGTGAAGATCAGACTTTGGAAACACAAAGGATCCATCAGGAATAACTTGTAGAATAAGTCTTACAATTTCCTCATGGATGAATGGATAACCTTGCTGAAAAGGAATCTATAATGATAGGTCCTCCAGCCGGGGGGGGGGGTGCTAGGCATGACATCATGTTACCGGATCATCAAAGGATCAACATCATAACTCTTGGAAAGTTGTCCCAACCATCATATCTGACCGAGATTCATATCCAATTGGTGTCATGAAACCTCAGACTCAGGGGGTCCGAGAGGAAAAAGGTGCAACACAAATCGTCGAAATGACATTGCAAGATCCTCGAGAAATGAACTATGGGAGCGGGTTTCTGAAGCAATAGTTCATCATTAAACCAAGGAGAGGACAAGGAGGTGGCTGGTGAACTCAACGGCAATTCACCGAGATTCCCAAAAGATGGATTTCCACAATTAAGTGAACAAGGAGATAACATTTGTCAGATCAAATGATATAAGGAAGTATGCTCGAGGTAAACATACACAATTAACATTGGTTGAAAGATGCGCCCGAAATATGGGTTGGGTTGCACGGCCAATGTTAGAATGGTGATTCAATTATAGAAAGACTTAGAATGAACTATCGCCCATTCACTTCAAAGCAATAGGGTTGCTAGAAG
>NW_021192423.1:0-886 GCF_002162155.2 Triticum dicoccoides | reverse complement strand
AAGCTAGGCCCTTCATTTGTAAGCAAAACAAATGTATCCAATTTAGGCAGCATCATATTCTCATGAACATTAGAATCATTACCAAGAAACGAAAGTACCTGGTAATTTAGTTGGCGTGCACGAGCTCTAGTAATTGGTCCAGTATGTATAGCAGCAGGGGCTGTGGGTGTAACAATTGTATTGATGTCCTCATCATCCTCCCCTTCTTGAAATGAAGTCGTCCTCGACGGAAGTTCATCTTCCTCACCCAAATAAGGTTTCAAATCTGCAATGTTAAAAGTGGGACTAACCCCAAAATCTGCAGGCAGCTCAAGTTTATATGCATTATCATTTATTTTCTCTAACACCTTAAAGGGACCATCAACACGTGGCATTAACTTTGATTTGTGCAAATCAGGAAATCTATCCTTACGCAAATGTAACCAAACAAGATCTCTAGGTGCAAACACAATATGTTTTCTACCCTTATCTCCAGCAAGTTTATATTTAGCATTCATGCGCTCAATGTTTTCCTTAGTTAACTCATGCATTTTTAAAATCAATTCAGCACGTTGTTTAGCATCAAAATTAACCTTCTCCGAAGATGGAAGAGGCAACAAATCAATAGGTGCACGAGGTAGGAAACCATACACAACTTCAAAAGGGCACATCTTAGTAGTAGAATGCAATGAACGATTATAAGCAAATTCAATATGAGGCAAGCATTCCTCCCACATTTTCTTATTATTCTTCAAAACAGCCCTAAGCATAGTAGACAACGTTCTATTGACTACTTCAGTTTGTCCATCAGTTTGGGGGTGACAAGTAGTACTAAAAAGCAGTTTAGTCCCCAACTTAGCCCATAAACATCTCCAAAAGTGGCTAAGAAATTTAGTATCACGATCTG
>NW_021192422.1:0-1503 GCF_002162155.2 Triticum dicoccoides | reverse complement strand
ATCATGTTCTTTGTAATAGGATTCACGACTTGCATGTCGATGAGTATGACAACCGGCAGGAGCCATAGGAGTTGTCATTATTTTTTGTATGACCTGCGTGTCATTGAATAACGTCATGTAAACTACTTTACTTTATTGCTAAACGTTAGTCATAGAAGTAGAAGTAGTCGTTGGCGTGACAACTTCATGAAGACACGATGATGGAGATCATGGTGTCAAGCCGGTGACAAGATGATCATGGAGCCCCGAAGATGAAGATCAATGGAGCTATATGATATTGGCCATATCATGTCACAACTATATAATTGCATGTGATGTTTATTATGTATTATGCATCTTGTTTACTTAGGACGACGGTAGTAAATAAGATGATCCCTTATAAAATTTCAAGAAGTGTTCTCCCCTAACTATGCACCGTTGCTACAGTTTGTCGTTTCTAAGCATCACGTGATGATCGGGTGTGATGGATTCTTACGTTCACATACAACGGGTGTAAGACAGTTTTACACAGCGAAAACACTTAGGGTTAACTTGACGAGCCTAGCATGTGCAGACATGGCCTCGGAACACGGAGACCGAAAGGTCGAACACGAGTCGTATGGAAGATATGATCAACATGAAAATGTTCACCGACGATGACTAGTCCGTCTCACGTGATGATCGAACACGGGCTAGTCGACTCGGATCGTGTAACACTTAGATGACTAAAGGGATGTCTAATCTAAGTGGGAGTTCATAATTTGATTGGAACTTTATTATCATGAACTTAGTCTAAAAACCTTTGCAAATATGTCTTGTAGATCAATGGCCAACGCTAATGTCAACATGAACTTCAACGCGTTCCTAGAGAAAACCAAGATGAAAGATGATGGCAGCAACTATACGGACTGGGTCCGGAACCTGAGGATCATCCTCATAGCTGCCAGGAAACAATATGTCCTAGAAGGACCGCTAGGTGACGCTCCCGTCCCAGAGAACCAAGACATTATGAATGCTTGGCAGTCTCGCGCTGATGATTACTCCCTCGTTCAGTGCGGCATGCTTTACAGCTTAGAACCGGGGCTCCAAAAGCGTTTTGAGCATCACGGAGCATATGCGATGTTCGAAGAGCTGAAACTAGTTTTCCAAGCTCATGCCCGGGTCGAGAGATATGATGTCTCCGACAAGTTCTACAGTTGTAAGATGGAGGAAAACAGTTCTGTCAGTGAGCACATCCTGAAGATGTCTGGGTTGCACAACCGTATGACCCAGCTGAACATTAACCTCCCAGATGAGGCGGTCATTGACAGAATCCTCCAGTCGCTCCCACCAAGCTACAAGAGCTTTGTGATGAACTACAACATGCAGGGAATGGAAAAGACCATTCCTGAAGTGTTCTCGATGCTGAAGTCAGCAGAGGCTGAAATCAAGAAAGAACATCAAGTGTTGATGGTCAATAAGACCACTAAGTTCAAGAAGGGCAAGGGTAAGAAGAACTTCAAGAAGGACGGCAAAGATGTTGCC
>NW_021192421.1:0-1274 GCF_002162155.2 Triticum dicoccoides | reverse complement strand
GGTTGTCTCATTGCAGCCGTCCTCAGGAACTGAGTTCTGTGTTTGTGATCCATGACCAGCTACTACCACACATTGGAATGCTTAAGTGCCCCTCTCGACTTATTAATCAACATGATCTCTGTCCAGGAGTTGCAACTAGTTTCTGGTGTTTGTAGGTAGTGTTAGTAGTCTACCAAGTGGCACCCGGTACAGGTGGGCTTGGGACAGACTAGGCACAGTGGCCCGGTGTACCAAGTGGCACCCGGTTGGTGGGCTTGGGAACCCTGCACACATCGTTTGGGGCCGTAAGCGACACCCCGGCCGGATCTCCTTGCGGATGGAACCTGAATAGGCGATAAACCTGGACTAGAGACTTGTTCGGTTAGTCAGGTCGTGGCCGACTCCCTCGCCCAGCTTCCGCTTGAAAGTTGCCGAGGTACATGACGTGTACAGGGAGGTAAGTGGCGAGAGCGTGTGTGAAGAAGTACACCCCTGCAGGGTTATCATCATCTATTCGAATAGCCGGATTCCTCGGATATGGAAACGTGGACCCCTTATATCAGTTCATAGACAAGTGAAAGTGGATACTCTAAAATACGCAAGATAAGCATGAGTGCTACGGATGGCGTTCTCGTAGGGAGACGGGAGCGGATCCATAGTGGTGTATTGATATGGTGAATATGTGGACTCGTGTGCGCCACCTCCAAAGAGTTACTTGCAGTCGTAGTTCAGGATAGCCACCGAGTCAAAGCTGGCTTGCTGCAGTCAAACTCCACCATCCCCTTTGTTGATAATGATGCATGTGTAGATAGATCTGATGTAAGTCTTGCTGGGTACATTTGTACTCACGTTTGCCTATTTTATGTTTTTGCAGAGAGACTTCAGTCTCACTAGTAGTTCCGCTTGGACTTCGACGTTTAGCTTGATACCTCAGCTACGATCTTGTGCCCTCGGCAGGATCTGGTAGATAGTCAGGCTTCTCAGCCTTTTTTCATTTATAGATGTCTGTACCCAGACATGATAGCTTCCGCTTGTGCTTGACTTGTATGCTCTGATTGTTGGGTCATGAGACCCATGTTTGTAATATCTCGCTCCTCGGAGCCTATTGAATAAACACTTGAGTCGTAGAGTCATTTTGTGATGCCATGTTGTATTGCACATATCGAGCATATTGTGTGTATGTTATTGAAATGCTTGGTATGTGTGGGATCTGACTATCTAGTTGTTTATCTTTAGTAGCCTCTCTTACCGGGAAATGTCTCCTAGTGTTTCCACCGAGCCATGGTAGCTTGCTA
>NW_021192420.1:0-714 GCF_002162155.2 Triticum dicoccoides | reverse complement strand
GTGGCGTCGTTCCAGGGCATCCAGACGAGGAGGGGAGAGGCAGGCAGGCAGGCGAGCTGGTGGCGTGGCGCGGTGGCGCGCGCGCGCCGGGCACGCTCCCCTCCCTCTGTCGAGGACGAAGACGACAGAGGAGGAGGTGGGCTGGGCCGCCTGCTGGCTGGGCCGGCCGGCTACTGCTGGGCTGCACAGGGAGGAGCCCCAGGTAAGCTTCTCCTTCTTTTATTTATTTTTGTTTCTAATTTCTGACATTTGTTTTGATTTAAAAAAATATTAAATCATTTTATTACCTTATGCCAATTTTTGCAGGAGCTAGATATATTATTCCAGAGCTCCCCAACAGGTGGCATAATTTTTGGACATATATTAATATATATAACTAATATATTTCCAATGCAAATATTTATGCATTAATTCCAAATGCCCAAAATAAATACCTATGAGCTCTTAAAAATATTGGTTTGATTTTTATCTCTGTCCAATATTTTCAGAGAGCAACATGAGCATTTTCTTGGACCCTTTTGGAGAAATTTTTATTTGGGTCATTTTCAAAAATGATTCTGAGGGTTTCACAAATCCCCATTTCAGGTTTCTGGTGAAAGAATAAACATGATGCAACACTCTAATGCATAACTAGCTAGGGTGTGACAACTCACCCCCACTCAAAAGAATCTCGTCCCGAGATTTGGGTTCCTCCGGGAAGAAGGCGGGATACTC
>NW_021192419.1:0-1138 GCF_002162155.2 Triticum dicoccoides | reverse complement strand
GTGATGTGACGCCCCCGATTCAATCGTACACTAATCATGCACGCAAATGTGTACGATCAAGATCAGGGACTCACGGGAGGATATCACAACACAACTCTAAAACATAAATAAGTCATACAAGCATCATAATACAAGCCAGGGGCCTCGAGGGCTCGAATACAAGTGCTCGATCATAGACGAGTCAGCGGAAGCAACAATATCTGAGTACAGACATAAGTTAAACAAGTTTGCCTTAAGAAGGCTAGCACAAACTGGGATACAGATCGAAAGAGGCGCAGGCCTCCTGCCTGGGATCCTCCTAAACTACTCCTGGACGTCGTCAGCGGGCTGCACGTAGTAGAGGCACCTCCGGTGTAGTAGGGGTCGTCGTCGACGGTGGCGTCTGGCTCCTCAACTCCAGCATCTGGTTGCGACAACCAGAAAGAAAGGAAAAGGGGAAAAAGGGGGGAGAAAGCAACCGTGAGTACTCATCCAAAGTACTCGCAAGCAAGGAACTACACTACATATGCATGGGTATATGTGTAAGGAGGCCATATCAGTGGACTGAACTGCAGAATGCCAGAATAAGAGGGGGATAGCTAATCCTGTCGAAGACTACGCTTCTGGCAGCCTCCGTCTTGCAGCATGTAGGAGAGAGTAGATTGAAGTCCTCCAAGTAGCATCTTCAAGTAGCATCTCATAGCATAATCCTACCCGGCGATCCTCCTCTCGTCGCCCTGTAGAAAAGCGATCACCGGGTTGTCTGTGGAACTTGGAAGGGTGTGTTTTATTAAGTATCCGGTTCTAGTTGTCATAAGGTCAAGGTACAACTCCAAGTCGTCCTGTTACCGAAGATCACGGCTATTCGAATAGATTAACTTCCCTGCAGGGGTGCACCACATAACCCAACACGCTCGATCCCATTTGGCCGGACACACTTTCCTGGGTCATGCCCGGCCTCGGAAGATCAACACGTCGCAGCCCCACCTAGGCAAAACAGAGAGGCCAGCACGCCGGTCTAAACCTAAGCGCGCAGGGGTCTGGGCCCATCGCCCATAGCACACCTGCACGTTGCGTACGCGGCCGAAAGCAGAACTAGCCCCCTTAATACAAGAGCAGGCTTACGTTCCAATCCGGCGCGCGCCGCTCCGTCGCTGAC
>NW_021192418.1:0-1457 GCF_002162155.2 Triticum dicoccoides | reverse complement strand
GGCGGCGAGCGGTGGTGGTGGAATTCGTGAGATCCGCTTTGCTACGCCTTGCCAGCACCAAGGGCGTTGGATCTCTCGTGCACCTGCATGAGGACATCAGCCATATCAGGGACTAGAATAAATTAGGGCGGCGTCGTAGAGAGGAGAAGATGGGTGCCAGAGAGGGGGAGGAGACCTTGAGGCGTCGGAGCAGCCGAGCCCTCTCCTCGCAACTGTATTTCCATTGTGTTTTCGCAGAGAAGAGAGTTCCTTTTCTTTCAGTACAACAACTATAACTTCAAAATGGAAACTGAGATTCCTGAACAAAAATAACAATGTAAGCACAGATAACCATAATTGGTTGTGACTAGTTCTGAATGAGAAAATGGTATGGTTTGGATGGAATCCATTCCACACAAATACAGTTCAAAAGGCAAGTTGGCAACTACAAAAAGAACATGAGAAAACTAAATTCCACCGCCCTTTGGTTCATCTAGAAAATGAACAAATCCACATGACTATCGAGCTAAACTGAATTCTGTATCTGACGCTCCTAGTTCATGTAGTTGACATGCATATGAATTAATTTCTACTATATCTAGGGGCAATTATAGAGAGGTTACAAGGGATTCAAAAATCCGTAAGCTAGATGGCAGCAAACCAATATAATTGCAGTGTGAGTTATCTTTTTTCAGAATAGATTACAGGAAACTTATTGCATCGAGAATGGAAAGATGACGCATATATACACACTCAATGGCGTTGGAAACTGCAGAATTCAATAGCCACACACACTCCTGCTTAACCTTGTCCATGGCACTCAAGGCAATGCATCGTAGAGGTTACCAAGCATCTCCAGACTCTATTTCTCGCCTCACTCGTTCATAGCATTTTGGACCTATTAGAGGACTGTATATATGCAGCAGAGCTGTGTATTTGTCGCCATGGTACTACTGCCCCTGTCGACATGCGCATACATAGCTTGCATGCAGTGATTGCTTCAGGGAAAAGCTTAAGTTTTGGTAAGCAAGCCTCCAGCAATTGATGCCAAAGCATGCACTTGTTTGTTTTTCTCTAACCTTTGCACGTTAGTGTGAAGTGGGACAAATACTTGATGTCTGTGTCTCCATGAAAATTTTACTTCAGGACAAGGTTTGTAGGAGTTTAAAGCAATAGTACTACTTACATTTGTGGGCTTCTCCTCGGCGTTTGTGGTGATCCAGCTGCTTCCCTTCCTGCTCAACATTTTCTCCCAGCCACACCCGTGCCACAATTCCATTAACAAGAAGGATCAATGAGCATGCATAACATTGGACTGCATACACAAAGTTTCAGGTCTCAACTGTCGTCAGAAACAAAGGGAAAACATCAAGCTGATGCCAAGGGAACCCATCCACCTCTCCATCTCACCTCGGTCGTGAGGCGGAGGTCAGAAGAGAGTGGGGAATTGGGGGCAGCTTGGAGGACGCTTCATGGGA
>NW_021192417.1:0-1584 GCF_002162155.2 Triticum dicoccoides | reverse complement strand
ACGAAGAAGGACACATGCCGGCCAGCCTAAGTGTTCCGGAGCAGTAGCAAGCTACCATGGCTCGGTGGAAACACTAGGAGACATTTCCCGGTAAGAGAGGCTACTAAAGATAAACAACTAGATGGTCAGATCCCACACATACCAAGCATTTCAATAGCATACACACAATATGCTCGATATGTGCAAATACAACATGGCATCACAACATGACTCTACGACTCAAGTAATTTATTCAATAGGCTCCGAGGAGCGAGATATTACAAACATGGGTCTCATGACCCAACAATCAGAGCATACAAGTCAAAGCACAAGCGGAAGCTATCATGTCTGGGTACAGACATCTATAACTGGAAAAGGCTGAGAAGCCTGACTATCTACCAGATCCTGCCGAGGCACAAGATCGTAGCTGAGGTAACAAGCTAAACATCAAAGTCCACGCGAAACTACTAGTGAGACTGAAGTCTCTCTGCAAAAACATAAAATAGGCAAACGTGAGTACAAATGTACCCAGCAAGACTTACATCAGAACTAACTACATATGCATCATTATCAACAAAGGGGTGGTGGGGTTTAACCGCAGCAAGCCAGCTTTGACTCGGTGGCTATCCTAAACTACGACTGCGAGTAACTCTTTTGAGGTGGCACACACGAGTCCACATATTCACCATATCAATACACCACTATGGATCCGCTCCCGTCTCCCTACGAGAACGCCATCCATAGCACTCACGCTTATCTTGCGTATTTTAGAGTATCCACTTTCACTTGTCTATGAACTGATATAAGCAACCCAGAAGTCCTTTTCCGCGGACACGGCTATTCGAATAGATCATATTAACCCTGCAGGGGTGTACTTCTTCACACACGCTCTCACCACTTACCGCCGTTTACACGACATGTACTCGGCAACCTTCAAGCGGAAGCCCAACGTGGGTGTCGGCCACGGCCTGCCTAAACACTCGAGTCTCTAGTCCAGGTTTATCGTCTATTCGGGTTCCATCCATGAGGAGATCCGGCCGGAGTTTCGCTCACAGCCCCAAACGATGTGAACAGGGTTCCGTGACACCAAACGGGCGCCCGGTTTACCCGACCACGTGCCTACCGCATCACAGCCCACCCCTACGGTCAGCACTGCGCACGGCCTCCAGCATACTACAAACACCAGAAACTACTTGCAACTCCTGGACAGAGGACAAGGGTGATTAAGAAGCCGAGAGGGTCCATTGGTTTCGGGCCCAATGCGTGGTAGTAGCTGAATCATGGATCACAAACACAGAACTCAGTTCCTGAGGACGGCTGCAATGAGACAACCCACCATGTACTCCTACATGGCCTCTCACCGCTACCTTTATCAAATCATGTTCACACACTTAGCTCACACACAGTAGGACATGTTCACACACCTCTGATTCATCCCCGATGAATCAGACCTGACTCAACTCTAAGCAGTAGCAGGCATGACAAACAAGCATGAATGAGTAGGCACATCAGGGCTCAAACAACTCCTACTCATGCTAGTGGGTTTCATCTATTTACTGTGGCAATGACAGGTCATGCAAAGGATAAAGGGGTTCAGCTACCGCA